>NC_056729.1:1771560874-1771615730 GCF_019279795.1 Protopterus annectens
TTGTTAAATGGCTTTACATATTAGGCAAATAATACTAATTGTAGTTTCCAGGGTAGGTTGATGGTCCACCCTTGTGAAGTGGGATAACTGTTTCCGTCCTCCATTCTCCTGGTACAAAGTCTGTTTTGAGGCTACAGTTGAAATGTGACTCAAGTGGTCCTGATAAGTCATATTTCCAGCTATTAAGGAGGCATCTGGGAATATTATTGGGGCCCATTCAGGCTGAGTATTTGGCATTAGTGAGTGCTGTCAGGACCTGTTCCCTGTTAATATTTGGAGACAGTTCATGGAGGGAGAAGTGGGTGCAAAGTTTGAGCTGAATTTTTCAGCCAGAAAATTCGCTATGTCAATCTGCTCATTGAAGGTTGCAGCACTGACCAGCAGTTCATCACATTGAAGTGTGCCGCCTGTGAAGTTTCGGACATGGCTCTAGAAGGCCTTGTGGTTATCTTTAGTCTGTGATGCTATCTTGACTTCATAATTGTCCTTATTGGACAGAATTAGCAATCTTAATTTCCTGTTTAATTTAATTAGAAATCTCCTATCATTATGGGAGTTGCTTTTTCTGATTTTAGCTATGACTGTTTTCCTTTTGTTATACAACGTACTGAAGTTAAGATAACACTAGTGTGGTTTGCTTTTAGAGTTTCTTTAGTTCATAGCTTCATAGGTTCATAGATTAGTACTAGGCTAACTGCCCTTGCGAGCCATTTTAAGCCTAGCCAATTATCCCTTGTGAGACTCAAAGCCTGCACCTTGTGTTTGTAAGGCAAACACCTTAATCATTAGGCCACCCTCCTAACCCATTTACTTCTAGTAGGTATAGCAGCTTCTTTTCAGCCATTTTTGTAGTTGTACAGGGTCCCGGCGACAATTCCTCATAGGTTGTTGTGAACTCGGGTTTGGGAGGGACATTGAGTTTTGATAATCACTTAATAGGGTGTAGTGTATTTTGGAATAGTTCTTAACTGTTGCAGGGTTTGATGGAGTTACTGAGTTGATTTTTATTTCGAAGGAGACAGCTTTATGGTCCAACCATACCAGTGTAGAGGGGGTTTGTGCTTTCCTATGTTGCTGGGTACCAGGTTCAATATATTTGAACCTCTGGCAGGTGTTCACACTATCTGGTCAAGAGTATTTGTGTCAATAAAGTCCAGGAATTGTTGTGTTTGTCAGAATGAGATGACTCAGTGTATCTTTCCCGATCTATAGAGTGATAGCTACTGTCTCCCATGAATAGGTTCATAGGTTCATACTAGGCTCTCTGCCCTGGGGCATTTATAAGCCTAGCCCAATTGTGTTTGGCTTATGCCACCCCTTGATTTGAGTATACTGTGCCCTTTTTAAAGTTTAGTTTACTGTGCCTCTGTCTAATAGTGACACGGAAGTAATCCCCGGGACAAACCTACGATCCCCTATCCACTCATCAAGATTCTTCTTGAAGAGAGTCAGTGAGGTGCTCTGCCTAACATGAATTGGAATTCTATTCCAGAGCGAAGGGAGCCTCTGGGTTATGAATCTGTCCCTCCAGCATGTTCTATTTTTTTCTGTGCTGAGGTTCAAGTCCCTGGAGCGCGTGGCTCTAAGGGATTTAGATTTACTGAGGTGGAGCATGTCCATTAATTCTGGGTTGGACATAGCTTTATATGTCAGGCGTAGATCACTTCGAAGTAGGCGGTATGCAACTGAGTAGGGTATTTGGTTTAATGCTGAGTGCCTCCACTAGGTTTTGGTATAAACTATGGGATTCCAGGGTTGCAGAGGTGACATATAGATTACTAGGATGTGGTATGGGACTTTGTCTATGGTGATTTGCACATGGATAAATTCCAGGGTATCGTTTTGTTTAGCCAATATAGTTATGCTGGTTGCTAATACAGATTGACACTCCTCCACCTTTTGTCCCTGTCTATGCAGCCAATGGTATAAATCTGTGGAAGGCATTGAAACCTTGCACTGCCATGGTACTTTATGTGAATTTAAGCTATGTCTAGGTAGCAGTACAGATGCCTATATTCTACAGAGTGAAGACAGCTTGTAAGGTGTGAAGCTTCTTGCTTAGTCTTCTAGCATTGGGCAGTTATACCTTAAGGTTTTTTTTGAGTTTTATTTGTTGTATCGATAGGTTAGTCAATTTGGCATTGCCTAAAAAATGGCCATAATGGGGTGGATAAACTTTTAGCCAATATTCAGAAGTCTAGGGTAGACAGGTGAAGTCCATCTTTTGCAAAGCAACTCGGTCTGTTAACCATGTCCTCCTGTGTTATCTATACTGAATCCCTCTGGAAAGACAGCAAACACTAAGCCAATTATTGAAGTCAATCATCTTTTGTTCATACTGTGACATCATCCACTGTGAAGATAGAATGCTGTTCATTAAAAGGTACATACCTGCCTGAGACACATATTCAGAGAGCAATAATGTCTGTCCACTTATTGTCCAAGGAAGCATGTCTCAGGTCATTATAGCAGGTCATTATATCAGGTATAGAATCTTTATTTACTTATTTATTTATTTGTCTGTTAGCTGTCTGAGCAGCTAATGTACGAGACCCTTTTCAGTAACAACTGGTGTACTACAGAAACATTCAACTGGAAAATAGAAATTGCACATTGTATTACTGCAACTCACCTATGGTTAAAAAAGAGTTATTTAACTAACACAGCATTTAATGTTAGCCAATAATAAACACATAAAATCAAAAATAGATGGCCTAATAAACAAACTAAATGAAAAATAAACTAATGGAACTACATTAGCAGTTGTATTTATAACTGCATAATACAGTTTGCATAAAATAATTAGAAACAATAATGACATTTATCCATGTTGACAACTGTGGGGCAAGCATTGCTAGAGCAGTCTGTAACTCAGGGAGAACAGTGGATTATGTCACCATAACATGGCAGCTGGTAGACTTACATGAAGGGTTGTGATGAAGTCAGTTTGAACTGTGACTATGCAGAACTTGTTTAAGTTGCAGAAATACACTATTTTCAAAGCTTGAAGAGGAACTCACAAGGGATGCACACAAATTTGGGAATTAGTATGCCATTAAATCTGCAATAGGGAGAATCATCAGTGAGTGATTAACAATTTTGTAGGAAAGTTTTGGCTGTTGAAAAACATTTTTGGCCAAAAGGAGTTCAGCAAATACTCAGACTTGTCTACTACAAGAAGATCCATCGTTCCTTTGTTGTTGAGAAAAGTTAGTACTTTAAATAAGAATGAATGAATGAATGAATGAATGAATGAATGAATGAATGTGTGAATGAATGAGTGAATGAATGTATGAAGACATGATGCAGCTTTTCTTCTTTATTGTAAAATAGACCATTGGCCATGCATCAATGACCCTGCAATCGCACATTGGTACACCGTGCGTCTACCTACGGCAGCTATCAGTTAAAAAGAGAATTAATAAAGGCTACCCCAATTATTTGTTGGTATGAAGGCAGCATATTATATTTATTCATCTGACTCTATGAAACAGGTTTTAACTGCATCAGCCATGCTATATTGTAAGTCAGGTTCAGTAAGATTAGATATGTAAAATGAGTAACCAGTGTGTATAATAGGCTAAGTGCCTTACAGCCAATATGTTTCTTTTACTAATTTGTTTGTGGGATTCATCCCTTCATCTCAGTTAAAGTACCAGTGATGGGGTTAGAGGCACCAAATCAAAAACAAAATTACAGCTGTCTATAACTGCATGTACACATGTGGCAGCCAGGGAAAGCAGGCCCGAATTACATTTCTGTCTTGTTTTTGCTAATTCAGTTACTTCTAAAACTGGCAACCATCTTGCATAATTATCCAACATTTCTTGCATATTATTGATCAAATCCCACTATGGTTAAATGGTGGGCTTTCAAATCCAGATTTAGTGGCTATGATTAGTTTAAAAATAACCCTACAATAATAAATCATGCCAAGTTTTCAAACGGTTCTGAAACATTAAAAGGGAAACACGTTTAGTCGAATCCCAAGTTTCTGTAAAGTACCAGTATACCTGGAGTGCCAGTGTGCTGCATTCTCAAAACTGTGGTGAAATGTCCAGTGCAGTTGTTAAATATAAGGGGCAATGGGTCCTACAGTGTGATACCAGACATTTCACAATAACAAAACTGATAACTGTTTTGTCAGTTCTAGGGCTGGCATAGCTCAAACAATATAGTCTTTCTTTGCGTTTTTACAGCTCTGGAGTTGATTGTGCCATTATTCATTTAAAGTTGTTAACCATTAATGTACAGCTTTGAGGTTCCATTTTCAGTGAAGTCCCATGGAGAAAATTCCAAGACATTAAAAAAAAAAACTAAAAAACAAGTAACAGTTAACATTGAACAATTAGATAATGTACAAGACATACTTTAGCAAGTGTACACAGACAGCATAATCCTGAATACCAAAATATAAGAAATTATATTATATACCTGTGGAGTACATTTTCTAGAGCAAATATTGATAGAGACTAGAAGGGTGATATAGTAAAAATATACAGCTGGCTTACCGAGGGAACGAATCAAGCAAGTGGTGCTACAGTTACATACCAATTATTACTGAGGTGAGATGCCAGAGAGGATTTACATCACTGTTTACCAAAATGTACCCAAAATATTAACAGTGGAGGGAGAAAATCAATACATTTATTGTAGGACATGGCACTGCTCACCAGTATTTACAGCTCTATGTAGAAATCCTCCAACAAATAATCTTAGTAAGCACGGACAGTCTGGGTAACAAAGGAGTTCACCAGTACAGTTACATACAGTGAGGAAGAGGTTATATTCAAGTAACCCAGATCATACAGAGAAAGGCATTATTTTATGATTATTGTGTCCAGAAGTAAAACCAGAAAGTTTGTAATATACTTCTAGAGGCAGTGAGGATGAGCACTAAAGAAGTGAGAGGACTACATAAAACAGTGTATAAGCTAAGATGTAGCTGTATTTGAGATTAGGTTTTGCAATTACATGCATGTCACTTAAAATTAATTTAATTAACTTAAGTAATGCCAAGAATTGTAGTTGTTTTATCTTCTACCACTGGGATGATAATGAGTGAGCCAGTATGGAACATGTTACCCTAAAAGAATGCATAGTGTCTGCATTGTCTAAGCAGTTGTGGTGAGATGTCTATGAAAGAAGAGCATTAAATATCTTTTAGGTGTTTAGAAGTAGATCCCTACAGTTTGGCCATGTTTTGACTGTGTGATAAGCTGATGGCACAAGAGGATGGACCATGTGCAGAGTAGGACCAGATATGGCAGTTGTGGTATGTCTGCATACATGATGCGTTCGGTATTACCAGAGGTGAATCTCCTTTTGTCATGAAGATGGTCAAGCAGATTAAGCATTGAGCCGTGAAGGATACCAGAAGCATCAGGACATTGTACTGATATTACAGACCTCCTTGTCACTATCAGGACATTGTACTAATATTGCAGACCTCCTTGTCACTATCAGGACATTGTACTGATATTACAGACCTCCTTCTCACTATCAGGACATTGTACTGATATTGCAGAGCTCCTTGTCACAATCAGGTCATTGTACTGATATTGCAGAGCTCTTTTTCACTATCAGGACATTGTACTGATATAGCAGAGCTCCTTGTCACTAGCAGGACATTGTACTGATATTGCAGACTTCCTTGTCAGTATCAGGTTATTGTACTGATATTGCAGACCTCCTTGTCACTATCAGGACATTGTACTGATATTGCAGACCTCCTTGTCACTATCAGGTCATTGTACTGATATTGCAGACCTCCTTGTCACTATTAGGACATTGTACTGATATTGCAGAGCTCCTTTTCACTATCATGTCATTGTACTGATATTGCAGAGCTCCTTGTCACTATCAGGACATGGTACTGATATTGCAGACCACCTTGTCACTATGAGGACATTGTACTGATATTGCAGACCTCCTTGTCACTATCATGTCATTGTACTGATATTGCAGAGCTCCTTGTCACTATCAGGACATTGTACTGATATCGCTGACCTCCTTGTCACTATCAGGACATTCTACTGATATCGCAGAGCTCCTTGTCACTATCAGGTCATTGTACTGATATTGCAGACCTCCTTGTCACTATCAGGACATTGTATTGATATTGCAGACCTCCTTGTCACTATCATGTCATTGTACCGATATCGCAGACCTCCTTGTCACAATCAGGACATTGTACTGATATCTCAGAGCTCCTTTTCACTATCAGGTCATTGTACTAATATTGCAGACCGCCTTGTCAATATCAGGTCATTGTACTGATATTGCAGACCTCCTTTTCACTATCAGGTCATTGTACTGATATTGCAGCCCTCCTTGTCACTATCAGGACATTGTACTGATATTGCAGACCTCCTTGTCACTATCAGGACATTGTACTGATATCACAGAGCTCCTTGTCACTATCAGGACATTGTACTGATATCACAGAGCTCCTTGTCACTATCAGGACATTGTACTGATATGGCAGAACTCCTTGTCACTATCAGGTCATTGTACTAATATTGCAGAGCTCCTTGTCACTATCAGGACATTGTACTGATATCACATAGCTCCTTGTCATTATCAGGTCATTGTACTGATATCACAGAATTCCTTCTCACTATCAGGTCATTGTACTAATATTGCAGAGCTCCTTGTCACTATCAGGACATTGTACTGATATCACAGAGCTCCTTGTCACTATCAGGACATTGTACTGATATCGCAGACCTCCTTGTCACTATCAGGACATTGTACTGATATCTCAGAGCTCCTTTTCACTGTCAGGACATTGTACTATAATTGCAGAGCTCCTTGTCACTATCAGGTCATTGTACTGATATTACAGACCACCTCTTCACTATCAGGACATTGTACTGATATCACAGAGCTCCTTGTCACTATCAGGCTGTTGTAATGATATTGCAGAGCTCCTTGTCACTATCAGGTCATTGTAGAGATATTGCATAGCTCCTTGTCACTATCAGGTCATTGTAGTGATATCACAGAGCTCCTTGTCACTATCAGGACATTGTACTAATATTGCAGACCTCCTTGTCACTATCAGGACATTGTACTGATATCGCAGAGCTCCTTGTCACTATCATGTCATTGTACTGATATTACAGACTTCCTTGTCACTATCAGGACATTGTACTGATATCACAGAGCTCCTTGTCACTATCAGGTCATTGTACTGATATTACAGACCTCCTTGTCACTATCAGGACATTGTACTGATATCACAGAGCTCCTTGTCACTATCAGGCTGTTGTACTGATATTGCAGAGCCCCTTGTCACTATCAGGTCATTGTACTGATATCACAGAGCTCCTTGTCAATACCAGGACATTGTATTGATATCGCAGACCTCCTTGTCACTATCAGGACATTGTACTGATATCTCAGAGCTCCTTGTCACTATCAGGACATTGTACTGATATTACAGAGCTCCTTGTCACTATCAGGTCATTGTACTGATATCACAGAGCTCCTTGTCACTATCAGGTCATTGTAATGATATCACAGAGCTCCTTGTCACTATCACCTCATTGTACTGATATTGCAGATCTTCTTGTCACTATCAGGTCATTGTACTGATATTGCAGACCTCCTTGTCACTGTCAGGACATTGTACTAATATTGCAGACCTCGTTGTCACTATCAGGACATTGTACTGATATCGCAGAGCTCCTTGTCACTATCAGGACATTGTACTGATATCTCAAAGCTACTTTTCACTATCAGGTCATTGTACTGATATTGCAGACCTCCTTGTCACTATCAGGTCATTGTACTGATATTGCAGACCTCCTTTTCACTATCAGGTCATTGTACTGATATTGCAGACCTCCTTGTCACTATCAGGACATTGTACTGATATTGCAGACCTCCTTGTCACTATCAGGACATTGTACTGATATCTCAGAGCTCCTTTTCACTCTCTGGTCATTGTACTGATATTGCAGACCTCCTTGTCACCATCAGGTCATTGTACTGATATTGCAGACCTCCTTGTCACTATCAGGTCATTGTACTGATATTGAAGACCTCCTTGTCAGTATCAGGACATTGTACTGATATTGCAGACCTCCTTGTAACTATCATGTCATTGTACTGATATCGCAGACCTCCTTGTCACTATCAGGACATTGTACTGATATCTCAGAGCTGCTTTTCACTATCAGGTCATTGTACTGATATTGCAGACATCCTTGTCACTATCAGGACATTGTACTGATATTACAGACCTCCTTGTCACTATCATGTCGTTGTACTGATATCGCAGACCTCCTTGTCACTATCAGGACATTGTACTGATATCTCAGAGCTCCTTTTCACTATCATGTCATTGTACTGATATTGCAGAGCTCTTTTTCACTATCAGGACATTGTACTGATATCGCAGAGCTCCTTGTCACTAGCAGGACATTGTACTGATATTGCAGACTTCCTTGTCAGTATCTGGTCATTGTACTGATACTGCAGACCTCCTTGTCACTATCAGGACATCGTACTGATATTGCAGACCTCCTTGTCACTATCAGGACATTGTACTGATATTGCAGAGCTCCTTTTCACTATCATGTCATTGTACTGATATTGCAGAGCTCCTTGTCACTATCAGGACATTGTACTGATATTGCAGACCTCCTTGTCAATATGAGGACATTGTACTGATATTGCAGACCTCCTTGTCACTATCATGTCATTGTACTGATATTGCAGAGCTCCTTGTCACTATCAGGACATTGTACTGATATCGCAGAGCTCCTTGTCACTATCAGGTCATTGTACTGATATTGCAGACCTCCTTGTCACTATCAGGACATTGTACTGATATTGCAGACCTCCTTGTCACTATCAGGACATTGTACTGATATTGCTGAACTCCTTGTCACTATCAGGACATTCTACTGATATCGCAGAGCTCCTTGTCACTATCAGGTCATTGTACTGATATTGCAGACCTCCTTGTCACTATCAGGACATTGTATTGATATTGCAGACCTCCTTGTCACTATCATGTCATTGTACCGATATCGCAGACCTCCTTGTCACAATCAGGACATTGTACTGATATCTCAGAGCTCCTTTTCACTATCAGGTCATTGTACTAATATTGCAGACCTCCTTGTCAATATCAGGTCATTGTACTGATATTGCAGACCTCCTTTTCACTATCAGGTCATTGTACTGATATTGCAGCCCTCCTTGTCACTATCAGGACATTGTACTGATATTGCAGACCTCCTTGTCACTATCAGGACATTGTACTGATATCACAGAGCTCCTTGTCACTATCAGGACATTGTACTGATATCACAGAGCACCTTGTCACTATCAGGACATTGTACTGATATGACAGACCTCCTTGTCACTATCAGGTCATTGTACTAATATTGCAGAGCTCCTTGTCACTATCAGGACATTGTACTGATATCACATAGCTCCTTGTCACTATCAGGTCATTGTACTGATATCACAGAACTCCTTCTCACTATCAGGACATTGTACTGATATTGCAGACCTCCTTGTCACTATCAGGACATTGTACTGATATCTCAGAGCTCCTTTTCACTATCAGGACATTGTACTGATATTGCAGACCTCCTTGTCACTATCAGGACATTGTACTGATATCACAGAGCTCCTTGTCACTATCAGGACATTGTACTGATATCACAGAGCACCTTGTCACTATCAGGACATTGTACTGATATGGCAGACCTCCTTGTCACTATCAGGTCATTGTACTAATATTGCAGAGCTCCTTGTCACTATCAGGACAGTGTACTGATATCACATAGCTCCTTGTCACTATCAGGTCATTGTACTGATATCACAGAACTCCTTCTCACTATCAGGTCATTGTACTAATATTGCAGAGCTCCTTGTCACTATCAGGACATTGTACTGATATCACAGAGCTCCTTGTCACTATCAGGACATTGTACTGATATTGCAGAGCTCCTTGTCACTATCAGGACATTGTACTGATATCTCAGAGCTCCTTGTCACTATCAGGACATTGTACTGATATCGCAGACCTCCTTGTCACTATCAGGACATTGTACTGATATCTCAGAGCTCCTTTTCACTATCAGGACATTGTACTGATATTGCAGACCTCCTTGCCACTATCAGGACATTGTACTGATATCACAGAGCTCCTTGTCACTATCAGGACATTGTACTGATATCACAGAGCACCTTGTCACTATCAGGACATTGTACTGATATCACATAGCTCCTTGTCACTATCAGGTCATTGTACTGATATCACAGAACTCCTTCTCACTATCAGGTCATTGTACTAATATTGCAGAGCTCCTTGTCACTATCAGGACATTGTACTGATATCACAGAGCTCCTTGTCACTATCAGGACATTGTACTGATATCGCAGACCTCCTTGTCACTATCAGGACATTGTACTGATATCTCAGAGCTCCTTTTCACTATCAGGACATTGTACTAATATTGCAGAGCTCCTTGTCACTATCAGGTCATTGTACTGATATTACAGACCACCTCTTCACTATCAGGACATTGTACTGATATCACAGAGCTCCTTGTCACTATCAGGCTGTTGTACTGATATTGCAGAGCTCATTGTCACTATCAGGTCATTGTAGTGATATTGCAGAGCTCCTTGTCACTATCAGGTCATTGTAGTGATATCACAGAGCTCCTTGTCACTATCAGGACATTGTACTAATATTGCAGACCTCCTTGTCACTATCAGGACATTGTACTGATATCGCAGAGCTACTTGTCACTATCATGTCATTGTACTGATATTACAGACTTCCTTGTCACTATCAGGACATTGTACTGATATCAGAGAGCTCCTTGTCACTATCAGGTCATTGTACTGATATTACAGACCTCTTTGTCACTATCAGGACATTGTACTGATATCACAGAGCTCCTTGTCACTATCAGGCTGTTGTACTGATATTGCAGAGCCCCTTGTCACTTTCAGGTCATTGTACTGATATCACAGAGCTCCTTGTCAATATCAGGACATTGTATTGATATCGCAGACCTCCTTGTCACTATCAGGACATTGTACTGATATCTCAGAGCTCCTTGTCACTATCAGGAGATTGTACTGATATTACAGAGCTCCTTGTCACTATCAGGTCATTGTACTGATATCACAGAGCTCCTTGTCACTATCAGGTCATTGTAATGATGTCACAGAGCTCCTTGTCACTATCACCTCGTTGTACTGATATTGCAGATCTTCTTGTCACTATCAGGTCATTGTACTGATATTGCAGACCTCCTTGTCACTGTCAGGACATTGTACTAATATTGCAGACCTCGTTGTCACTATCAGGACATTGTACTGATATCGCAGAGCTCCTTGTCGCTATCAGGACATTGTACTGATATCTCAAAGCTACTTTTCACTATCAGGTCATTGTACTGATATTGCAGACCTCCTTGTCACTATCAGGTCATTGTACTGATATTGCAGACCTCCTTTTCACTATCAGGTCATTGTACTGATATTGCAGACCTCCTTGTCATTATCAGAACATTCAACTGATATTGCAGACCTCCTTGTCACTATCAGGACATTGTACTGATATCTCAGAGCTCCTTTTCACTCTGGTCATTGTACTGATATTGCAGACCTCCTTGTCACTATCAGGTCATTGTACTGATATTGCAGACCTCCTTGTCACTATCAGGTCATTGTACTGATATTGCAGACCTCCTTGTCACTATCAGGACATTGTACTGATATTGCAGACCTCCTTGTAACTATCATGTCATTGTACTGATATTGCAGACCTCCTTGTCACTATCAGGACATTGTACTGATATCTCAGAGCTGCTTTTCACTATCAGGTCATTGTACTGATATTGCAGACATCCATGTCACTATCAGGACATTGTACTGATATTACAGACCTCCTTGTCACTATCATGTTGCTGTACTGATATCTCAGACCTCCTTGTCACTATCAGGACATTGTACTGATATCTCAGAGCTCCTTTTCACTATCATGTCATTGTACTGATATTGCAGAGCTCTTTTTCACTATCAGGACATTGTACTGATATCGCAGAGCTCCTTGTCACTAGCAGGACATTGTACTGATATTGCAGACTTCCTTGTCAGTATCAGGTCATTGTACTGATATTGCAGACCTCCTTGTCACTATCAGGACATCGTACTGATATTGCAGACCTCCTTGTCACTATCAGGACATTGTACTGATATTGCAGAGCTCCTTTTCACTATCATGTCATTGTACTGATATTGCAGAGCTCCTTGTCACTATCAGGACATTGTACTGATATTGCAGACCTCCTTGTCACTATGAGGACATTGTACTGATATTGCAGACCTCCTTGTCAGTATCATGTCATTGTACTGATATTGCAGACCTCCTTGTCACAATCAGGACATTGTACTGATATCTCAGAGCTGCTTTTCACTATCAGGTCATTGTACTAATATTGCAGACCTCCTTGTCAATATCAGGTCATTGTACTGATATTGCAGACCTCCTTTTCACTATCAGGTCATTGTACTGATATTGCAGCCCTCCTTGTCACTATCAGGACATTGTACTAATATTGCAGACCTCCTTGTCACTATCAGGACATTGTACTGATATCACAGAGCTCCTTGTCACTATCAGGACATTGTACTGATATCACAGAGCACCTTGTCACTATCAGGACATTGTACTGATATGGCAGACCTCCTTGTCACTATCCGGTCATTGTACTAATATTGCAGAGCTCCTTGTCACTATCAGGACATTGTACTGATATCACATAGCTCCTTGTCACTATCAGGTCATTGTACTGATATCACAGAACTCCTTCTCACTATCAGGTCATTGTACTAATATTGCAGAGCTCCTTGTCACTATCAGGACATTGCACTGATATCACAGAGCTCCTTGTCACTATCAGGACATTGTACTGATATCGCAGACCTCCTTGTCACTATCAGGACATTGTACTGATATCTCAGAGCTCCTTTTCACTATCAGGACATTGTACTAGTATTGCAGAGCTCCTTGTCACTATCAGGTCATTGTACTGATATTACAGACCACCTCTTCACTATCAGGACATTGTACTGATATCACAGAGCTCCTTGTCACTATCAGGCTGTTGTACTGATATTGCAGAGTCCTTGTCACTATCAGGTCATTGTAGTGATATTGCAGAGCTCCTTGTCACTATCAGGTCATTGTAGTGATATCACAGAGCTCCTTGTCTCTATCAGGACATTGTACTAATATTGCAGACCTCCTTGTCACTATCAGGACATTGTACTGATATCGCAGAGCTCCTTGTCACTATCATGTCATTGTACTGATATTACAGACTTCCTTGTCACTATCAGGACATTGTACTTATATCACAGAGCTCCTTGTCACTATCAGGTCATTGTACTGATATTACAGACCTCCTTGTCACTATCAGGACATTGTACTTATATCACAGATCTCCTTGTCACTATCAGGCTGTTGTACTGATATTGCAGAGCCCCTTGTCACTATCAGGTCATTGTACTGATATCACAGAGCTCGTTGTCACTATCAGGACATTGTACTGATATCGCAGACCTCCTTGTCACTATCAGGACGTTGTACTGATATCTCAGAGCTCCTTGTCACTATCAGGACATTGTACTGATATTACAGAGCTCCTTGTCACTATCAGGTCATTGTACTGATATCACAGAGCTCCTTGTCACTATCAGGTCATTGTAATGATATCACAGAGCTCCTTGTCACTATCACCTCATTGTACTGATATTGCAGATCTTCTTGTCACTATCAGGTCATTGTACTGATATTGCAGACCTCCTTGTCACTGTCAGGACATTGTACTAATATTGCAGACCTCGTTGTCACTATCAGGACATTGTACTGATATTGCAGAGCTCCTTGTCACTATCAGGACATTGTACTGATATCTCAAAGCTACTTTTCACTATCAGGTCATTGTACTGATATTGCAGACCTCCTTGTCATTATCAGGTCATTGTACTGATATTGCAGACCTCCTTTTCTCTATCAGGTCATTGTACTGACATTGCAGACCTCCTTGTCACTATCAGGACATTGTACTGATATTGCAGACCTCCTTGTCACTATCAGGACATTGTACTGATATCTCAGAGCTCCTTTTCACTCTCTGGTCATTGTACTGATATTGCAGACCTCCTTGTCACTATCAGGTCATTGTAGTGATATTGCAGACCTCCTTGTCACTATCAGGACATTGTACTGATATTGCAGACCTCCTTGTAACTATCATGTAATTGTACTGATATCGCAGACCTCCTTGTCACTATCAGGACATTGTACTGATATCTCAGAGCTCCTTTTCACTATCAGGTCATTGTACTGATATTGCAGACATCCTTGTCAGTATCAGGACATTGCACTGATATTACAGACCTCATTGTCGCTATCATGTCGTTGTACTGATATCGCAGACCTCCTTGCCACTATCAGGACATTGTACTGATATCTCAGAGCTCCTTTTCACTATCATGTCATTGTACTGATATTGCAGAGCTCTTTTTCACTATCAGGACATTGTACTGATATCGCAGAGCTCCTTGTCACTAGCAGGACATTGTACTGATATTGCAGACTTCGTTGTCAGTATCAGGTCATTGTACTGATATTGCAGACCTCCTTTTCACTATCAGGACATCGTACTGATATTGCAGACCTCCTTGTCACTATCAAGACATTGTACTGATATTGCAGAGCTCCTTTTTCACTATCATGCATTGTACTGATATTGCAGAGCTCCTTGTCACTATCAGGACATTGTACTGATATTGCAGACCTCCTTGTCACTATGAGGACATTGTACTGATATTGCAGACCTCCTTGTCACTATCATGTCATTATACTGATATTGCAGAGCTCCTTGTCACTATCAGGACATTGTACTGATATTGCTGACCTCCTTGTCACTATCAGGACATTCTACTGATATCGCAGAGCTCCTTGTCACTATCAGGTCATTGTACTGATATTGCAGACCTCCTTGTCACTATCAGGACATTGTATTGATATTGCAGACCTCCTTATCACTATCATGTCATTGTACCGATATCGCAGACCTCCTTGTCACAATCAGGACATAGTACTGATATCTCAGAGCTCCTTTTGACTATCAGGTCATTGTACTAATATTGCAGACCTCCTTGTCAATATCAGGTCATTGTACTGATATTGCAGACCTCCTTTTCACTATCAGGTCATTGTACTGATATTGCAGCCCTCCTTGTCACTATCAGGACATTGTACTGATATTTCAGACCTCCTTGTCACTATCAGGACATTGTACTGATATCACAGAGCTCCTTGTCACTATCAGGACATTGTACTGATATCACGAGCTCCTTGTCACTATCAGGACATTGTACTGATATGGCAGACCTCCTTGTCAATATCAGGTCATTGTACTAATATTGCAGAGCTCCTTGTCACTATCAGGACATTGTACGGATATCACATAGCTCCTTGTCACTATCAGGCCATTGTACTGATATCACAGAACTCCTTCTCACTATCAGGTCATTGTACTAATATTGCAGAGCTCCTTGTCACTATCAGGACATTGTACTGATATCACAGAGCTCCTTGTCACTATCAGGACATTGTACTGATATTGCAGACCTCCTTGTCACTATCAGGACATTGTACTGATATCTCAGAGCTCCTTTTCACTATCAGGACATTGTACTGATATTACAGACCACCTCTTCACTATCAGGACATTGTACTGATATCACAGAGCTCCTTGTCACTATCAGGCTGTTGTACTGATATTGCAGAGCTCCTTGTCACTATCAGGTCATTGTTGTGGTATTGCAGAGCTCCTTGTCACTATCAGGTCATTGTAGTGATATCACAGAGCTCCTTGTCACTATCAGGACATTGTACTAATATTGCAGACCTCCTTGTCACTATCAGGACATTGTACTGATATCGCAGAGCTCCTTGTCACTATCATTTCATTGTACTGATATTACAGACTTCCTTGTCACTATCAGGACATTGTACTGATATCACAGAGCTCCTTGTCACTATCAGGTCATTGTACTGATATTACAGACCTCCTTGTCACTATCAGGACATTGTACTGATATCACAGAGCTCCTTGTCACTATCAGGCTGTTGTACTGATATTGCAGAGCCCCTTGTCACTATCAGGTCATTGTACTGATATCACAGAGCTCCTTGTCACTATCAGGACATTGTACTGATATCGCAGACCTCCTTGTCACTATCAGGACATTGTACTGATATCTCAGAGCTCCTTGTCACTATCAGGACATTGTACTGATATTACAGAGCTCCTTGTCACTATCAGGTCATTGTACTGATATCACAGAGCTCCTTGTCACTATCAGGTCATTGTAATGATATCACAGAGCTCCTTGTCACTATCACCTCATTGTACTGATATTGCAGATCTTCTTGTCACTATCAGGTCATTGTACTGATATTGCAGACCTCCTTGTCACTGTCAGGACATTGTACTAATATTGCAGGCCTCGTTGTCACGATCAGGAGATTGTACTGATATCGCAGAGCTCCTTGTCACTATCAGGACATTGTACTGATATCTCAAAGCTACTTTTCACTATCACGTCATTGTACTGATATTGCAGACCTCCTTGTCACTATCAGGTCATTGTACTGATATTGCAGACCTCCTTTTCACTATCAGGTCATTGTACTGATATTGCAGACCTCCTTGTCACTATCAGGACATTGTACTGATATTGCAGACCTCCTAGTCACTATCAGGACATTGTACTGATATCTCAGAGCTCCTTTTCACTCTCTGGTCATTGTACTGATATTGCAGACCTCCTTGTTACTATCAGGCCATTGTACTGATATTACAGACCTCCTTGTCACTATCAGGTCATTGTACTGATATTGCAGACCTCCTTGTCACTATCAGGACATTGTACTGATATTGCAGACCTCCTTGTAACTGGCATGTCATTGTACTGATATTGCAGACCTCCTTGTCACTATCAGGACATTGTACTGATATCTCAGAGCTCCTTTTCACTATCAGGTCATTGTACTGATATTACAGGCATCCTTGTCACTATCAGGACATTGTACTGATATAACAGACCTCCTTGTCACTATCATGTCATTGTACTGATATCGCAGACCTCCTTGTCACTATCAGGACATTGTACTGATATCTCAGAGCTCCTTTTCATTATCATGTCATTGTACTGACATTGCAGACCTCCTTGTCACTATCAGGACATTGTACTGATATTGCAGACCTCCTTGTCACTATCAGGACATTGTACTGATATTGCAGACCTCCTTGTCACTATCAGGACATTGTACTGATATCTCAGAGCTCCTTTTCACTCTCTGGTCATTGTACTGATATTGCAGACCTCCTTGTCACTATCAGGTCATTGTACTGATATTGCAGAACTCCTTGTCACTATCAGGTTATTTTACTGATATTGCAGACCTCCTTGTAACTATCATGTCATTGTACTGATATCGCAGACCTCCTTGTCACTATCAGAACATTGTACTGATATCACAGAGCTCCTTGTCACTATCAGTTCATTGTACTGATATTACAGACCTCCTTGTCACTATCAGGACATTGTACTGATTTCACAGAGCTCCTTGTCACTATCAGGCTGTTGTACTGATATTCTAGAGCCCCTTGTCACTATCAGGTCATTGTACTGATATCACAGAGCTCCTTGTCACTATCAGGACATTGGACTGATATCGCAGACATCCTTGTCACTATCAGGACATTGTACTGATATCTCAGAGCTCCTTGTCACTATCAGGACATTGTACTGATATTACAGAGCTCCTTGTCACTATCAGGTCAATGTACTGATATCACAGAGCTCCTTGTCACTATCAGGTCATTGTACTGATATCACAGACCTCCTTGTCACTATCAGGTCATTGTACTGATATTGCAGATCTTCTTGTCACTATCAGGTCATTGTACTGATATTGCAGACCTCCTTGTCACTGTCAGGACATTTTACTAATATTGCAGACCTCGTTGTCACTATCAGGACATTGTACTGATATCGCAGAGCTCCTTGTCACTATCAGGACATTGTACTGATATCTCAGAGCTACTTTTCACTATCAGGTCATTGTACTGATATTGCAGACCTCCTTGTCACTATCAGGTCATTGTACTGATATTGCAGACCTCCTTTTCACTATCAGGTCATTGTACTGATATTGCAGACCTCCTTGTCACTATCAGGATATTGTACTGATATTGCAGACCTCCTTGTCACTATCAGGACATTGTACTGATATCTCAGAGCTCCTTTTCACTCTCTGGTCATTGTACTGATATTGCAGACCTCCTTGTCACTATCAGGTCATTGTACTGATATTGCAGACCTCCTTGTCACTATCAGGTCATTGTACTGATATTGCAGACCGCCTTGTCACTATCAGGACATTGTACTGATATTACAGACCTCCTTGTAACTATCATGTCATTGTGCTGATATCGCAGACCTCCTTGTCACTATCAGGACATTGTACTGACATCTCAGAGCTCCTTGTCACTATCAGGTCATTGTAGTGATATTGCAGACCTCCTTGTCACTATCAGGACTTAGTACTGATATCTCAGAGCTCCTTTTCACTATCATGTCATTGTACTGATATTGCAGAGCTCTTTTTCACTATCAGGACATTGTACTGATATCGCAGAGCTCCTTGTCACTAGCAGGACATTGTACTGATATTGCAGACTTCCTTGTCACTAGCAGGACATTGTACTGATATTGCAGACTTCCTTGTCAGTATCAGGTCATTGTACTGATATTGCAGACCTCCTTTTCACTATCAGGACATCGTACTGATATTGCAGACCTCCTTCTCACTATCAAGACATTGTACTGATATTGCAGAGCTCCTTTTCACTATCATGTCATTGTACTGATATTGCAGAGCTCCTTGTCACTATCAGGACATTGTACTGATATTGCAGACCTCCTTGTCACTATCAGGACATTGTACTGATATCGCAGAGCTCCTTGTCACTATCAGGTCATTGTACTGATATTGCAGACCTCCTTGTCACTATCAGGACATTGTACTGATATTGCAGACCTCCTTGTCACTATCAGGACATTGTACTGATATTGCTGACCTCCTTGTCACTATCAGGACATTCTACTGATATTGCAGAGCTCCTTGTCACTATCAGGTCATTGTACTGATATTGCAGACCTCCTTGTCACTATCAGGACATTGTATTGATATTGCAGACCTCCTTATCACTATCATGTCATTGTACCGATATCGCAGACCTTCTTGTCACAATCAGGACATTGTACTGATATCTCAGAGCTCCTTTTCACTATCAGGTCATTGTACTAATATTGCAGACCTCCTTGTCAATATCAGGTCATTGTACTGATATTGCAGACCTCCTTTTCACTATCAGGTCATTGTACTGATATTGCAGCACTCCTTGTCACTATCAGGACATTGTACTGATATTGCAGACCTCCTTGTCACTATCAGGACATTGTACTGATATCACAGAGCTCCTTGTCACTATCAGGACATTGTACTGATATCACAGAGCTCCTTGTCACGATCAGGACTTTGTACTGATATGGCAGACCTCCTTGTCACTATCAGGTCATTGTACTAATATTGCAGAGCTCCTTGTCACTATCAGGACATTGTACGGATATCACATAGCTCCTTGTCACTATCAGGCCATTGTACTGATATCACAGAACTCCTTCTCACTATCAGGTCATTGTACTAATATTGCAGAGCTCCTTGTCACTATCAGGACATTGTACTGATATCACAGAGCTCCTTGTCACTATCAGGACATTGTACTGATATTGCAGACCTCCTTGTCACTATCAGGTCATTGTACTGATATTACAGACCACCTCTTCACTATCAGGACATTGTACTGATATCACAGAGCTCCTTGTCACTATCAGGCTGTTGTACTGATATTGCAGAGCTCCTTGTCACTATCAGGTCATTGTAGTGGTATTGCAGAGCTCCTTGTCACTATCAGGTCATTGTAGTGATATCACAGAGCTCCTTGTCACTATCAGCACATTGTACTAATATTGCAGACCTCCTTGTCACTATCAGGACATTGTACTGATATCGCAGAGCTCCTTGTCACTATCATGTCATTGTACTGATATTACAGACTTCCTTGTCACTATCAGGACATTGTACTGATATCACAGAGCTCCTTGTCATTATCAGGTCATTGTACTGATATTACAGACCTCCTTGTCACTATCAGGACATTGTACTGATATCACAGAGCTCCTTGTCACTATCAGGCTGTTGTACTGATATTGCAGAGCCCCTTGTCACTATCAGGTCATTGTACTGATATCACAGAGCTCCTTGTCACTATCAGGACATTGTACTGATATCGCAGACCTCCTTGTCACTATCAGGACATTGTACTGATATCTCAGAGCTCCTTGTCACTATCAGGACATTGTACTGATATTACAGAGCTCATTGTCACTATCAGGTCATTGTACTGATATCACAGAGCTCCTTGTCACTATCAGGTCATTGTAATGATATCACAGAGCTCCTTGTCACTATCACCTCATTGTACTGATATTGCAGATCTTCTTGTCACTATCAGGTCATTGTACTGATATTGCAGACCTCCTTTTCACTATCAGGTCATTGTACTGATATTGCAGACCTCCTTGTCACTGTCAGGACATTGTACTAATATTGCAGACCTCGTTGTCACGATCAGGAGATTGTACTGATATCGCAGAGCTCCTTGTCACTATCAGGACATTGTACTGATATCTCAAAGCTACTTTTCACTATCACGTCATTGTACTGATATTGCAGACCTCCTTGTCACTATCAGGTCATTGTACTGATATTGCAGACCTCCTTTTCACTATCAGGTCATTGTACTGATATTGCAGACCTCCTTGTCACTATCAGGACATTGTACTGATATTGCAGACCTCCTTGTCACTATCAGGACATTGTACTGATATCTCAGAGCTCCTTTTCACTCTTTGGTCATTGTACTGATATTGCAGACCTCCTTGTTACTATCAGGTCATTGTACTGATATTACAGACCTCCTTGTCACTATCAGGTCATTGTACTGATATTGCAGACCTCCTTGTCACTATCAGGACATTGTACTGATATTGCAGACCTCCTTGTAACTATTATGTCATTGTACTGATATTGCAGACCTCCTTGTCACTATCAGGACATTGTACTGATATCTCAGAGCTCCTTTTCACTATCAGGTCATTGTACTGATATTGCAGACATCCTTGTCACTATCAGGACATTGTACTGATATAACAGACCTCCTTGTCACTATCATGTCATTGTACTGATATCGCAGACCTCCTTGTCACTATCAGGACATTGTACTGATATCTCAGAGCTCCTTTTCATTATCATGTCATTGTACTGACATTGCAGACCTCCTTGTCACTATCAGGACATTGTACTGATATTGCAGACCTCCTTGTCACTATCAGGACATTGTACTGATATTGCAGACCTCCTTGTCACTATCAGGACATTGTACTGATATCTCAGAGCTCCTTTTCACTCTCTGGTCATTGTACTGATATTGCAGACCTCCTTGTCACTATCAGGTCATTGTACTGATATTGCAGAACTCCTTGTCACTATCAGGTTATTTTACTGATATTGCAGACCTCCTTGTAACTATCATGTCATTGTACTGATATCGCAGACCTCCTTGTCACTATCAGAACATTGTACTGATATCACAGAGCTCCTTGTCACTATCAGTTCATTGTACTGATATTACAGACCTCCTTGTCACTATCAGGACATTGTACTGATTTCACAGAGCTCCTTGTCACTATCAGGCTGTTGTACTGATATTCCAGAGCCCCTTGTCACTATCAGGTCATTGTACTGATATCACAGAGCTCCTTGTCACTATCAGGACATTGGACTGATATCGCAGACATCCTTGTCACTATCAGGACATTGTACTGATATCTCAGAGCTCCTTGTCACTATCAGGACATTGTACTGATATTACAGAGCTCCTTGTCACTATCAGGTCATTGTAATGATATCACAGAGCTCCTTGTCTCTATCAGGTCATTGTACTGATATCACAGACCTCCTTGTCACTATCAGGTCATTGTACTGATATTGCAGATCTTCTTGTCACTATCAGGTCATTGTACTGATATTGCAGACCTCCTTGTCACTGTCAGGACATTTTACTAATATTGCAGACCTCGTTGTCACTATCAGGACATTGTACTGATATCGCAGAGCTCCTTGTCACTATCAGGACATTGTACTGATATCTCAGAGCTACTTTTCACTATCAGGTCATTGTACTGATATTGCAGACCTCCTTGTCACTATCAGGTCATTGTACTGATATTGCAGACCTCCTTGTCACTATCAGGTCATTGTACTGATATTGCAGACCGCCTTGTCACTATCAGGACATTGTACTGATATTACAGACCTCCTTGTAACTATCATGTCATTGTGCTGATATCGCAGACCTCCTTGTCACTATCAGGACATTGTACTGATATCTCAGAGCTCCTTTTCACTATCAGGTCATTGTACTGATATTGCAGAAATCCATGTCACTATCAGGACATTGTACTGATATTACAGACCTACTTGTCACTATCATGTCATTGTACTGATATCGCAGACCTCCTTGTCACTATCAGGGCATTGTACTGATATCTCAGAGCTCCTTTTCACTATCATGTCATTGTACTGCTATTGCAGACCTCCTTGTCACTATCAGGACATTGTACTGATATTGCAGACTTCCTTGTCACTATCAGGACATTGTACTGATATTGCAGACCTCCTTGTCACTATCAGGACATTGTACTGATATCTCAGAGCTCCTTTTCACTCTCTGGTCATTGTACTGATATTGCAGACCTCCTTGTCTCTATCAGGTCATTGTACTGATATTGCAGACCTCCTTGTCACTATCAGGTCATTTTACTGATATTGCAGACCTCCTTGTAACTATCATGTCATTGTACTGATATCACAGACCACCTTGTCACTATCAGGACATTGTACTGATATCACAGAGCTCCTTGTCACTATCAGGCTGTTGTACTGATATTGCAGTGCTCCTTGTCACTATCAGGTCATTGTACTGATATCACAGAGCTCCTTGTCACTATCAGGACATTGTACTAATATTGCAGACCTCCTTGTCACTATCAGGACATTGTTCTGATATTGCAGAGCTCCTTGTCACTATCAGGACATTGTACTGATATCTCAGAGCTCCTTGTCAGTATCAGGACATTGTACTGATATTACAGAGCTCCTTGTCACTATTAGGTCATTGTACTAATATCACAGAGCTCCTTGTCACTATCAGGTCATTGTACTGATATCACAGAGCTCCTTGTCACTATCGCCTCATTGTACTGATGTTGCAGATCTCCTTGTCACTATCAGGTCATTGTACTGATATTGCAGACCTCCTTGTCACTATCAGGACATTGTACTAATATTGCAGACCTCCTTGTCACTATCCGGACATTGTACTGATATCACAGAGCTCCTTGTCACTATCAGGACATTGTACTGATATCTCAGAGCTCCTTTTCACTATCAGGTCATTGTACTAATATTGCAGACCTCCTTGTCAATATCAGGTCATTGTACTGATATTGCAGACCTCCTTTTCACTATCAGGTCATTGTACTGATATTGCAGCCATCCTTGTCACTATCAGGACATTGTACTGATATTACAGACCTCCTTGTCACTATCAGGACATTGTACTGATATCACAGAGCTCCTTGTCACTATCAGGACATTGTACTGATATCACAGAGCTCCTTGTCACTATCAGGTCATTGTACTAATATTGCAGAGCTACTTGTCACTATCAGGACATTGTACGGATATCACATAGCTCCTTGTCACTATCAGGCCATTGTACTGATATCACAGAACTCCTTCTCACTATCAGGTCATTGTACTAATATTGCAGAGCTCCTTGTCACTATCAGGACATTGTACTGATATCACAGAGCTCCTTGTCACTATCAGGACATTGTACTGATATCGCAGACCTCCTTGTCACTATCAGGACATTGTACTGATATTACAGACCACCTCTTCACTATCAGGACATTGTACTGATATCACAGAGCTCCTTGTCACTATCAGGCTGTTGTACTGATATTGCAGAGCTCCTTGTCACTATCAGGTCATTGTAGTGGTATTGCAGAGCTCCTTGTCACTATCAGGTCATTGTACTAATATTGCAAACCTCCTTGTCACTATCAGGACATTGTACTGATATCGCAGAGCTCCTTGTCACTATCATGTCATTGTACTGATATTACAGACTTCCTTGTCACTATCAGGACATTGTACTGATATCACAGAGCTCCTTGTCACTATCAGGTCATTGTACTGATATTACAGACCTCCTTGTCACTATCAGGACATTGTACTGATATCACAGAGCTCCTTGTCACAATCAGGCTGTTGTACTGATATTGCAGAGCCCCTTGTCACTATCAGGTCATTGTACTGATATCACAGAGCTCCTTGTCACTATCAGGACATTGTACTGATATCGCAGACCTCCTTGTCACTATCAGGACATTGTACTGATATCTCAGAGCTCCTTGTCACTATCAGGTCATTGTACTGATATCACAGAGCTCCTTGTCACTATCAGGTCATTGTAATGATATCACAGAGCTCCTTGTCACTATCACCTCATTGTACTGATATTGCAGATCTTCTTGTCACTATCAGGTCATTGTACTGATATTGCAGACCTCATTGTCACTGTCAGGACATTGTACTAATATTGCAGACCTTGTTGTCACGATCAGGACATTGTACTGATATCGCAGAGCTCCTTGTCACTATCAGGACATTGTACTGATATCTCAAAGCTACTTTTCACTATCAGGTCATTGTACTGATATTGCAGACCTCCTTGTCACTATTAGGTCATTGTACTGATATTGCAGACCTCCTTTTCACTATCAGGTCATTGTACTGATATTGCAGACCTCCTTGTCACTATCAGGACATTGTACTGATATTGCAGACCTCCTTGTCACTATCAGGACATTGTACTGATATCTCAGAGCTCCTTTTCACTCTCTGGTCATTGTACTGATATTGCAGACCTCCTTGATACTATCAGGTCATTGTACTGATATTGCAGACCTCCTTGTCACTATCAGGTCATTGTACTGATATTGCAGACCTCCTTGTCACTATTAGGACATTGTACTGATATTGCAGACCTCCTTGTAACTATCATGTCATTGTACTGATATTGCAGACCTCCTTGTCACTATCAGGACATTGTACTGATATCTCAGAGCTCCTTTTCACTATCAGGTCATTGTACTGATATTGCAGACATCCTTGTCACTATCAGGACATTGTACTGATATAACAGACCTCCTTGTCACTATCATGTCATTGTACTGATATCGCAGACCTCCTTGTCACTATCAGGACATTGTACTGATATCTCAGAGCTCCTTTTTACTATCATGTCATTGTACTGATATCACAGAGCTCCTTGTCACTAACAGGTCATTGTACTGATATCACAAACCTCCTTGTCACTATCAGGTCATTGTACTGATATTGCAGATCTTCTTGTCACTATCAGGTGATTGTACTGATAATGCAGACCTCCTTGTCACTGTCAGGACATTGTACTAATATTGCAGACCTCATTGTCACTATCAGGACATTGTACTGATATCGCAGAGCTCCTTGTCACTATCAGGACATTGTACTGATATCTCAGAGCTACTTTTCACTATCAGGTCATTGTACTGATATTGCAAACCTTTTTGTCACTATCAGGTCATTATACTGATATTGCAGACCTCCTTTTCACTATCAGGTCATTGTACTGATATTGCAGACCTCCTTGTCACTATCAGGACATTGTACTGATATTGCAGACCTCCTTGTCACTATCAGGACAATGTACTGATATCTCAGAGCTCCTTTTCACTCTCTGGTCATTGTACTGATATTGCAGACATCCTTGTCACTATCAGGTCATTGTACTGATATTGCAGACCTCCTTGTCACTATCAGGTCATTGTACTGATATTGCAGACCTCCTTGTCACTATCAGGACATTGTACTGATATTACAGACCTCCTTGTAACTATCATGTCATTGTGCTGATATTGCAGACCTCCTTGTCACTATCAGGACATTGTACTGATATCTCAGAGCTCCTTTTCACTATCAGGTCATTGTACTGATATTGCAGAAATCCATGTCACTATCAGGACATTGTACTGATATTACAGACCTACTTGTCACTATCATGTCATTGTACTGATATCGCAGACCTCCTTGTCACTATCAGGGCATTGTACTGATATCTCAGAGCTCCTTTCACTATCATGTCATTGTACTGATATTGCAGACCTCCTTGTCACTATCAGGACATTGTACTGATATTGCAGACCTCATTGTCACTATCAGGACATTGTACTGATATTGCAGACCTTCTTGTCACTATCAGGACATTGTACTGATATCTCAGAGCTCCTTTTCACTCTCTGGTCATTGTACTGATATTGCAGACCTCCTTGTCTCTATCAGGTCATTGTACTGATATTGCAGACCTCTTTGTCACTAACAGGTCATTTTACTGATATTGCAGACCTCCTTGTAACTATCATGTCATTGTACTGATATCACAGACCACCTTGTCACAATCAGGACATTGTACTGATATTGCAGACCTCCTTGTAACTATCATGTCATTGTACTGATATCACAGACCACCTTGTCACTATCAGGACATTGTACTAATATTGCAGACCTCCTTGTCACTATCAGGACATTGTACTGATATTGCAGAGCTCCTTGTCACTATCAGGGCATTGTACTAATATTGCAGACCTCCTTGTTACTATCAGGACATTGTACTGATATTGCAGAGCTCCTTGTCACTATCATGTCATTGTACTGATATTACAGACCTCCTTGTCACTATCAGGACATTGTACTATCACAGAGCTCCTTGTCACAATCAGGTCACTGTACTGATATTACAGACCTCTTTGTCACTATCAGGATATTGTACTGATATCACAGAGCTCCTTGTCACTATCAGGCTTTTGTACTGATATTGCAGAGCCCCTTGTCACTATCAGGTCATTGTACTGATATCAGAGCTCCTTGTCACTATCAGGACATTGTACTGATATCGCAGACCTCCTTGTCACTATCAGGGCATTGTACTGATATCTCAGAGCTCCTTGTCACTATCAGGACATTGTACTGATATCACAGAGCTCCTTGTCACTATCAGGTCATTGTACTGATATCACAGAGCTCCTTGTCACTATCGCCTCATTGTACTGATATTGCAGATCTCCTTGTCACTATCAGGTCATTGTACTGATATTGCAGACCTCCTTGTCACTATCAGGACATTGTACTAATATTGCAGACCTCCTTGTCACTATCAGGACATTGTACTGATATCAGAGCTCCTTGTCGCTATCAGGACATTGTACTGATATCTCAGAGCTCCTTGTCACAATCAGGACATTGTACTGATATTGCAGACCTCATTGTCACTATCAGGACATTGTAATGATATCTAAGAGCTCCTTTTCACTCTCTGGTCATTGTACTGCTATTGCAGACCTCCTGTCACTATCAGGTCATTGTACTGATATTGCAGACCTCCTTGTCACTATCAGGTCATTGTACTGATATTGCAGACCTCCTTGTCACTATCAGGACATTGTACTGATATTGCAGACCTCCTTGTAACTATCATGTTATTGTACTGATATCGCAGACTTCCTTATCACTATCAGGACATTGTACTAATATCTCAGAGCTCCTTTTCACTATCAGTTAATTGTACTGATATTGCAGTCCTTCTTGTCACTATCAGGACATTGTACTGATATTACAGACCTCCTTGTCACTATCATGTCATTGTACTGATATCGCAGACCTCCTTGTCACTATCAGGACATTGTACTGATATCTCAGAGCTCCTTTTCACTATCAGGACATTGTACTGATATCACAGAGCTCCTTGTCACTATCAGGTCATTGTACTGATATCGCAGAGCTCCTTGTCACTATCAGGACATTGTACTGATATTGCAGAGCTCCTTGTCACTATCAGGTCATTGTACTAATATTGCAGACCTCCTTGTCACTATCAGGACATTGTACTGATATCACAGAGCCCCTTGTCACTATCAGGTCATTGTACTGATATCACAGAGCTCCTTGCCACTATCAGGACATTGTACTGATATGGCAGACCTCCTTGTCACTATCAGGTCATTGTACTAATATTGCAGAGCTCCTTGTCACTATCAGGACATTGTACTGATATCACAGAGCTCCTTGTCACAATCAGGTCAATGTACTGATATCACAGAACTCCTTCTCACTGTCAGGTCATTGTACTAATATTGCAGACCTCCTTGTCACTATCAGGACATTGTACTGATATCACAGAGCTCCTTGTCACTATCAGGAATTGTACTGATATCGCAGACCTCCTTGTCATTATCAGAACATTGTACTGATATCTCAGAGCTCCTTGTCACTATCAGGACATTGTACTGATATTACAGAGCTCGTTGTCACTATCAGGTCATTGTACTGATATCACAGAGCTCCTTGTCACTATCAGGACATTGTACTGATATTGCAGAGCTCCTTGTCACTATCAGGACATTGTACTGATATCACAGAGCTCCTTGTCACTATCAGGACATTGTACAGATATTGCAGACCTCCTTGTCAATATCAGGACATTGTACTGATATCGCAGAGCTCCTTGTCACTATCAGGTCATTGTACTGATATCACAGAGCTCCTTGTCACTATCAGGTCATTGTACTGATATTGCAGACCTCCTTGTCACAATCAGGACATTGTACTGATATCACAGAGCTCCTTGTCACTATCAGGTCATTGTACTGATATTGCAGACCTCCTTTTCACTATCAGGACATTGTACTGATATCTCAGAGCTCCTTTTCACTATCAGGACATTGTACTAATATTGCAGACCTCCTTGTCATTATCAGGACATTGTACTGATATCACAGAGCTCCTTGTCACTATCAGGTCATTGTACTGATATTGCAGACCTCCTTGTCACTATCAGGACATTGTACTGATATCTCAGAGCTCCTTTTCACTATCAGGACATTGTACTAATATTGCAGACCTCCTTGTCATTATCAGGACATTGTACTGATATCGCAGAGCTCCTTGTCACTATCAGGTCATTGTACTGATATTACCCACCTCCTTGTCACTATCAGGACATTGTACTGATATCACAAAGCTCCTTGTCACTATCAGGCTATTGTACTGATATTGCAGAGCTCCTTGTCACTTTCAGGTCATTGTACTGATATCACAGAGCTCCTTGTCACTATCAGGACATTGTACTAATATTGCAGACCTCCTTGTCACTATCAGGTCATTGTACTGATATTACAGACCTCCTTGCCACTATCAGGACATTGTACTGATATCGCAGAACTCCTTGTCACTATCAGGTCATTGTACTGATATTACAGACCTCCTTGTCACTATCAGGACATTGTACTGATATCACAGAGCTCCTTGTCACTATCAGGCTGTTGTACTGATATTGCAGAGCTCCTTGTCACTATCAGGTCATTGTACTGATATCACAGAGCTCCTTGTCACTATCAGGACATTGTACTCATATCGCAAACCTCATTGTCACTATCATGACATTGTACTGATATCTCAGAGCTCCTTGTCACTATCAGGTCAATGTACTGATATCACAGAGCTCCTTGTCACTATCAGGTCATTGTACTGATATCACAGAGCTCCTTGTCACTATCAGGACATTGTACTGATATCTCAGAGCTCCTTGTCATTATCAGGGCATTGTACTGATATTACAGAGCTCCTTGTCACTATCAGTTCATTGTACTGATATCACAGAGATCCTTGTCACTAGCAGGTCATTTTACTGATATCACAGAGCTCCTTGTCACTATCAGGTCATTGTATTGATATTGCAGACCTCCTTGTCACTATCAGGTCATTGTACTGATATTGCAGACCTCCTTGTCACTATCAGGTCATTGTACTGATATTGCAGACCTCCTTGTCACTATTAGGACATTGTACTGATATTGCAGACCTCCTTGTAACTATCATGTCATTGTACTGATATTGCAGACCTCCTTGTCACTATCAGGACATTGTACTGATATCTCAGAGCTCCTTTTCACTATCAGGTCATTGTACTGATATTGCAGACATCCTTGTCACTATCAGGACATTGTACTGATATAACAGACCTCCTTGTCACTATCATGTCATTGTACTGATATCGCAGACCTCCTTGTCACTATCAGGACATTGTACTGATATCTCAGAGCTCCTTTTTACTATCATGTCATTGTACTGATATCACAGAGCTCCTTGTCACTAACAGGTCATTGTACTGATATCACAAACCTCCTTGTCACTATCAGGTCATTGTACTGATATTGCAGATCTTCTTGTCACTATCAGGTGATTGTACTGATAATGCAGACCTCCTTGTCACTGTCAGGACATTGTACTAATATTGCAGACCTCATTGTCACTATCAGGACATTGTACTGATATCGCAGAGCTCCTTGTCACTATCAGGACATTGTACTGATATCTCAGAGCTACTTTTCACTATCAGGTCATTGTACTGATATTGCAAACCTTTTTGTCACTATCAGGTCATTATACTGATATTGCAGACCTCCTTTTCACTATCAGGTCATTGTACTGATATTGCAGACCTCCTTGTCACTATCAGGACATTGTACTGATATTGCAGACCTCCTTGTCACTATCAGGACAATGTACTGATATCTCAGAGCTCCTTTTCACTCTCTGGTCATTGTACTGATATTGCAGACCTCCTTGTCACTATCAGGTCATTGTACTGATATTGCAGACCTCCTTGTCACTATCAGGTCATTGTACTGATATTGCAGACCTCCTTGTCACTATCAGGACATTGTACTGATATTACAGACCTCCTTGTAACTATCATGTCATTGTGCTGATATTGCAGACCTCCTTGTCACTATCAGGACATTGTACTGATATCTCAGAGCTCCTTTTCACTATCAGGTCATTGTACTGATATTGCAGAAATCCATGTCACTATCAGGACATTGTACTGATATTACAGACCTACTTGTCACTATCATGTCATTGTACTGATATCGCAGACCTCCTTGTCACTATCAGGGCATTGTACTGATATCTCAGAGCTCCTTTTCACTATCATGTCATTGTACTGATATTGCAGACCTCCTTGTCACTATCAGGACATTGTACTGATATTGCAGACCTCATTGTCACTATCAGGACATTGTACTGATATTGCAGACCTTCTTGTCACTATCAGGACATTGTACTGATATCTCAGAGCTCCTTTTCACTCTCTGGTCATTGTACTGATATTGCAGACCTCCTTGTCTCTATCAGGTCATTGTACTGATATTGCAGACCTCTTTGTCACTAACAGGTCATTTTACTGATATTGCAGACCTCCTTGTAACTATCATGTCATTGTACTGATATCACAGACCACCTTGTCACAATCAGGACATTGTACTGATATTGCAGACCTCCTTGTAACTATCATGTCATTGTACTGATATCACAGACCACCTTGTCACTATCAGGACATTGTACTAATATTGCAGACCTCCTTGTCACTATCAGGACATTGTACTGATATTGCAGAGCTCCTTGTCACTATCAGGGCATTGTACTAATATTGCAGACCTCCTTGTTACTATCAGGACATTGTACTGATATTGCAGAGCTCCTTGTCACTATCATGTCATTGTACTGATATTACAGACCTCCTTGTCACTATCAGGACATTGTACTGCTATCACAGAGCTCCTTGTCACAATCAGGTCACTGTACTGATATTACAGACCTCTTTGTCACTATCAGGATATTGTACTGATATCACAGAGCTCCTTGTCACTATCAGGCTTTTGTACTGATATTGCAGAGCCCCTTGTCACTATCAGGTCATTGTACTGATATCAGAGAGCTCCTTGTCACTATCAGGACATTGTACTGATATCGCAGACCTCCTTGTCACTATCAGGACATTGTACTGATATCTCAGAGCTCCTTGTCACTATCAGGACATTGTACTGATATCACAGAGCTCCTTGTCACTATCAGGTCATTGTACTGATATCACAGAGCTCCTTGTCACTATCGCCTCATTGTACTGATATTGCAGATCTCCTTGTCACTATCAGGTCATTGTACTGATATTGCAGACCTCCTTGTCACTATCAGGACATTGTACTAATATTGCAGACCTCCTTGTCACTATCAGGACATTGTACTGATATCAGAGAGCTCCTTGTCGCTATCAGGACATTGTACTGATATCTCAGAGCTCCTTGTCACAATCAGGACATTGTACTGATATTGCAGACCTCATTGTCACTATCAGGACATTGTAATGATATCTAAGAGCTCCTTTTCACTCTCTGGTCATTGTACTGCTATTGCAGACCTCCTGTCACTATCAGGTCATTGTACTGATATTGCAGACCTCCTTGTCACTATCAGGTCATTGTACTGATATTGCAGACCTCCTTGTCACTATCAGGACATTGTACTGATATTGCAGACCTCCTTGTAACTATCATGTTATTGTACTGATATCGCAGACTTCCTTATCACTATCAGGACATTGTACTAATATCTCAGAGCTCCTTTTCACTATCAGTTAATTGTACTGATATTGCAGTCCTTCTTGTCACTATCAGGACATTGTACTGATATTACAGACCTCCTTGTCACTATCATGTCATTGTACTGATATCGCAGACCTCCTTGTCACTATCAGGACATTGTACTGATATCTCAGAGCTCCTTTTCACTATCAGGACATTGTACTGATATCACAGAGCTCCTTGTCACTATCAGGTCATTGTACTGATATCGCAGAGCTCCTTGTCACTATCAGGACATTGTACTGATATTGCAGAGCTCCTTGTCACTATCAGGTCATTGTACTAATATTGCAGACCTCCTTGTCACTATCAGGACATTGTACTGATATCACAGAGCCCCTTGTCACTATCAGGTCATTGTACTGATATCACAGAGCTCCTTGCCACTATCAGGACATTGTACTGATATGGCAGACCTCCTTGTCACTATCAGGTCATTGTACTAATATTGCAGAGCTCCTTGTCACTATCAGGACATTGTACTGATATCACAGAGCTCCTTGTCACAATCAGGTCAATGTACTGATATCACAGAACTCCTTCTCACTGTCAGGTCATTGTACTAATATTGCAGACCTCCTTGTCACTATCAGGACATTGTACTGATATCACAGAGCTCCTTGTCACTATCAAGGAATTGTACTGATATCGCAGACCTCCTTGTCATTATCAGAACATTGTACTGATATCTCAGAGCTCCTTGTCACTATCAGGACATTGTACTGATATTACAGAGCTCGTTGTCACTATCAGGTCATTGTACTGATATCACAGAGCTCCTTGTCACTATCAGGACATTGTACTGATATTGCAGAGCTCCTTGTCACTATCAGGACATTGTACTGATATCACAGAGCTCCTTGTCACTATCAGGACATTGTACAGATATTGCAGACCTCCTTGTCAATATCAGGACATTGTACTGATATCGCAGAGCTCCTTGTCACTATCAGGTCATTGTACTGATATCACAGAGCTCCTTGTCACTATCAGGTCATTGTACTGATATTGCAGACCTCCTTGTCACAATCAGGACATTGTACTGATATCACAGAGCTCCTTGTCACTATCAGGTCATTGTACTGATATTGCAGACCTCCTTTTCACTATCAGGACATTGTACTGATATCTCAGAGCTCCTTTTCACTATCAGGACATTGTACTAATATTGCAGACCTCCTTGTCATTATCAGGACATTGTACTGATATCACAGAGCTCCTTGTCACTATCAGGTCATTGTACTGATATTGCAGACCTCCTTGTCACTATCAGGACATTGTACTGATATCTCAGAGCTCCTTTTCACTATCAGGACATTGTACTAATATTGCAGACCTCCTTGTCATTATCAGGACATTGTACTGATATCGCAGAGCTCCTTGTCACTATCAGGTCATTGTACTGATATTACCCACCTCCTTGTCACTATCAGGACATTGTACTGATATCACAAAGCTCCTTGTCACTATCAGGCTATTGTACTGATATTGCAGAGCTCCTTGTCACTTTCAGGTCATTGTACTGATATCACAGAGCTCCTTGTCACTATCAGGACATTGTACTAATATTGCAGACCTCCTTGTCACTATCAGGTCATTGTACTGATATTACAGACCTCCTTGCCACTATCAGGACATTGTACTGATATCGCAGAACTCCTTGTCACTATCAGGTCATTGTACTGATATTACAGACCTCCTTGTCACTATCAGGACATTGTACTGATATCACAGAGCTCCTTGTCACTATCAGGCTGTTGTACTGATATTGCAGAGCTCCTTGTCACTATCAGGTCATTGTACTGATATCACAGAGCTCCTTGTCACTATCAGGACATTGTACTCATATCGCAAACCTCATTGTCACTATCATGACATTGTACTGATATCTCAGAGCTCCTTGTCACTATCAGGTCAATGTACTGATATCACAGAGCTCCTTGTCACTATCAGGTCATTGTACTGATATCACAGAGCTCCTTGTCACTATCAGGACATTGTACTGATATCTCAGAGCTCCTTGTCATTATCAGGGCATTGTACTGATATTACAGAGCTCCTTGTCACTATCAGTTCATTGTACTGATATCACAGAGATCCTTGTCACTAGCAGGTCATTTTACTGATATCACAGAGCTCCTTGTCACTATCAGGTCATTGTATTGATATTGCAGACCTCCTTGTCACTATCAGGTCATTGTACTGATATTGCAGACCTCCTTGTCACTATCAGGACATTGTACTACTATTGCAGATCTCCTTGTCACTATCAGGACATTGTACTGATATCGCAGAGCTCCTTGTCACTAACATGTCATTGTACTGATATTACAGACTTCCTTGTCACTATTAGGACATTGTACTGATATCGCAGAGCTCCTTGTCACTATCAGGTCATTGTACTGATATTACAGAGCTCCTTGTCACTATCAGGACATTGTACTGATATGACAGAGCTCCTTGTCACTATCAGGCTGTTGTACTGATATTGCAGAGTTACTTGTCACTATCAGGTCATTGTACTGATATCACAGAGCTGCTTGTCACTATCAGGACATTGTACTGATATCGCAGAGCTCCTTGTCACTATCAGGTCATTGTACTGATATTACAGAGCTCCTTGTCACTATCAGGACATTGTACTAATATTGCAGACCTCCTTGTCACTATTAGGACATTGTACTGATATCGCAGAGCTCCTTGTCACTATCAGGTCATTGTACTGATATTACAGACCTCCTTGTCACTATCAGGACATTGTACTGATATCACAGAGCTCCTTGTCACTATCAGGCTGTTGTACTGATATTGCAGAGCTCCTTGTCACTATCAGGTCATTGTACTGATATCACAGAGCTCCTTGTCACTATCAGGACATTGTACTGATATCGCAAACCTTATTGTCACTATCAGGACATTGTACTGATATCTCAGAGCTCCTTGTTACTATCAGGTCATTGTACTGATATCACAGAGCTCCTTGTCACTATCAGGACATTGTACTGATATCTCAGAGCTCCTTGTCATTATCAGGGCATTGTACTGATATTACAGAGCTCCTTGTCACTATCAGGTCATTGTACTGATATCACAGAGATCCTTGTCACTAGCAGGTCATTGTACTGATATCACAGAGCTCCTTATCACTATCAGGTCATTGTATTGATATTGCAGACCTCCTTGTCACTATCAGGTCATTGTACTGATATTGCAGACCTCCTTGTCACTATCAGGACATTGTACTACTATTGCAGATCTCCTTGTCACTATCAGGACATTGTACTGATATCACAGAGCTCCTTGTCACTATCAGGCTGTTGTACTGATATTGCAGAGCTACTTGTCACTATCAGGTCATTGTACTGATATCACAGAGCTGCTTGTCACTATCAGGACATTGTACTGATATCGCAGAGCTCCTTGTCACTATCAGGTCATTGTACTGATATTACAGAGCTCCTTGTCACTATCAGGACATTGTACTAATATTGCAGACCTCCTTGTCACTATCAGGACATTGTACTGATATCGCAGAGCTCCTTGTCACTATCAGGACATTGTACTGATATGGCAGAGCTCCTTGTCACTATCAGGACATTGTACTGATATTGCAGAGCTCTTTCTCACTATCAGGACATTGTACTTGATATCACAGAGCTCCTTGTCACTATCAGGACATTGTACTGATATGGCAGAACCCCTATGCTTTCAATAGTCAAATGATGTTGCTGTCTGTAACTCTATCAAAATATTTTGAAAACAAAAACATTGAAAGTGCAAGTTTTCTAGTGTAAAAGGTTTGAAATACAGCATAAATTTGTTCAACTAGACCAAAAAGATCTTGTTCCATGACTGACCTCCACTAAAACAAATTAATTATAAGTTCGGTATTCATAGTAATTTACACAAATGTGCTGAGGCAATCTGCGATGTCCGTGGATGAGCAATATGCGGCAACCTTGAACGTGCTTATGCAGATGTGCAGATAATGAGATGTAAATGAGGAGTGATGTAAATATTTGTATGCTAATGAAGCAAGTTTTATGCCATTTGCAATGCATAGTCAACTTTCTCCACTTATCCGCACTGGTTGCAGGTTATCTGTATAAAGAGAAGCCTCGTCAAATACATCAGAGTTGCAACTGGCAAAAATGCTGACACTTGCGGTGAGCTTTGCTATTTCTATGTCTGAGTTACTTAAATTGGCTAAGCCAAAACCATTTGCACCCAATGGCACTCACTGGCCAAGAAGGGAAAATAAATGCAAAGGATTATTCATTATAACTTTTATAATTCGGAAATCCTTGATACATTTAGAATATGGACAGGAACATTATAACGGTCTTAGTTGGTATATTTGACCCCCCATAGGGGCACTGGAGAAATTAGTGGACTTTTTATCCCTGTGGACACAACGGGTTGTATAGCCCTCACTATACTTGCTATGCGGCCTTCCAGAGACAGACTGTGGACATGCTGGTGTTCTCACAGGCTTCTGCCTGAAGGATACAGCAGCTGTTCCTGGATGTACTCTTGGCACGTGTGGATCAGAATACTTAGTTCCCATTGCCATGAGTGCTTTTTCTAGGCTGGCACATTTCTCTAAGGTACTCAGTGCAATGTGTTGTACCCATGTTGCAATTATGGACCCTCATGGTCTCCAGGGGTAACAGTACCATAATAGGAACTGCCAGGTAGTGTGTGATGCATAGGTGTGTATCACTAATGCACTGCCCAGCATCCTGATAGTGTTCATGAGTCCCACATCTGGCACACTAGGTCACTCTATTCCTTCATGTTAGGATGCTCAGTGGTCATCTTGTAGGTAAGTGGAAAATATTTTTTTTGTTATATTGCATTTAAATAGTTAAACTATATCACTTAATGCAATATTTTGTACCCCCACCTTTTTTCTCATTTTTTGTCAGGTAATGCTGGATATCAATTTGAGCCTTGGCTCATAACACCAGTGAGAAATCCAAATGGAGCTGCAGAGCAGACATATAACATACCAGTGTACCAGACCTGCATTGTCACTGAGGGAGTCTTCCGCCTCCTGAAGAGCTTTTTCAGGTACCTGAATTAGTTTGGGAGTGCCCTTCAGTATAACCCAGCTATTGTGTGTAGAAAGTTCACTGCCTGTTGAATTCTGCATAACATGATCATGCATCAGTCTGGTGGTGAAGTGACCCATGCGGTCACTGCAGCTCCCATTTCCAGTTCCACTTTGACTACTGATGACCAGCCGGCAGCAGTAGTAAGTGTTCGCATTGGACAGACTTATGCATGGCATGCAGCTGTGTAGATAAAGAGGTGGTATCTAGTCTACAGTTATAGACCATATTCAGGTTAGTGTTTCCTTTCTTGTAAAAAGCACACAGGGTATAAATAATGCATGCAGTCACATCTGTGGGCTATTTCATGTCACTTGTTCATCCAACATTTTCTTTCATCTTAAAATATTTTTTTATCTGTTATAAAATAATGCTCATGTTATTGTCATATCTGACTGCTAATTGATTTCTTTTCTGTGATTTTGAAAGACATGATACCTCTCAACTATACAGATTTTTGCAGAATGTCCAGATTTGTGCCTCACATTTTTGGTCTGTTCCTCATAAAATTTTGGTTTTCTGGCAAATCATTAAGAATTGAAGTCAGAAAAGAATGGCAGGCATTTGGGTTTCAGACTTCATACCCTTCAGAAAATGCATGCTAATGCAAAACCTGTTATTCTATCAACTTTCTATGTTTGTAAGTGCACTATTTAAAAACTGCCCCTATTTTGGGGCCTTTGTCCCCCCATTGTTTATGGCTTTGTCCAGGTTACTTAATCTAAGACGTTGAGAGGTATTATTTAGGTATCAAATAGAAAAATAATTCCCATTTTCGCCTACTTTCATGAATAACTTTTGCTTAAATGATTACTTTATTTTGCAAAAGCAAGGAATTTTGAAAACGCTGAAATACTTCCCAAGTTACTGCATTGCAGATGTGAAGAAAATGACTTATAATATATATGCCATTTCTTCTTAGGTCCTTCTGTTATACTGCACATCAGATTCATTTTATGCTGTCACACACAATGAATTCTGACTGAAACTACCATCATCTGTGCAGTGGGGAGGGTGTTGTGGCAGCAGTGTAAGTTTATATGGCAGGATGCTCATTGCTTATGATGTGAATGGTAAACATCTTGCCATTGCCTTTGTCTAACGTTCGTTGATGGTATACATTCCACATTCCAGGTTTACGCAGATGAAATGCATTTATTTGCAGTCTTGCCCCCAACCACCTCCCATTCCAATTAGACAGCTGTGTCTTTGAAGCTGATTCATAGTAGTTTAAGATCAAATGAGTCATAAACATCTCCTACTGATAAACCAGGTGATGGTGCAACTGATTTGGAGGAGGTGCTACCATGAACAGTGTAAGGAATGTTGGTCCAATATCATGACCTACTTGATGCAGGAGATCCTGCTGTCACTGACCTGACACTGCTGCAAACCCGTGATCATGATCTCGAATGTGAGGTCTTGCTAGGTGTAGATGAATGTTGACAGGGCCTGTGTGAAATGCATTATGCTTGCTCTTGACCACTGACATTACTGTTTTGAGAGGCAATGGTAGTATCGTGATTTCCCCCATGTGTCTGGACAGTGCCTCATCCTCAGCCCCTTGAAAGACTCACTCCAGCTTGACTCAGGTATGTTCTAAGTAGTGTACAAATGGAGAAGCCATGGATGCTTGGTGTGCCACCTTACTATATATACATTAGTGTGATCATGGAATTATCCCTACCCTGTGCCATTTCCAAGTAGTGCTGGAAATCATAATGCATATCCTCAGGGACTCTGACCATTTCTAGCTGACTGTGGCAATGGTCTAAGCCCTAACAATAATGCAGAACATTTTCTGTTGGGAAGCCAATGCTTTATGAGTTTCTTGGGTAACTGTAAGACATTTCTGCACCTGTATCCCCTCTGTAAAGGTGTCACTGTGGACACTGTTACCCCCAAATGCCTGCCATTCTCCTCAGTGTTTCTCTAGGCTTGGGGATACTGGTGTGGAGGCACAGGGTTGTTCCTCCTGTACAAGAGTGAATTACATGCCAACATCAGCTTAACTTTCTGTTTCACTGTCAGTTTCTGCAGTTATTATTTTATTTATTTATTTAACATTTTTAACCGGGAATGTCTGACTGGGAATGAAGCCAATTTTCACAGGAGGCCCAAGGAGAAATACTCCAGACACATGTCTTTGAAATGTGGGAAGAAACTGATGCACCGAGAGGAAACCCAGGCAAACTCAGGGAGGACATGCAGACTTTGCACAGAAGTTACCACAACTGAGAACTGAACCAGAGAGCCTCTTGCTGTGAGGCAGCAATGCTACCGCTGCACCACTGTGCCATCCACCCTTACTAACCTGAGGTGAGAGAACCAGAAACTAAACCTGGGGACTGCCTGCCACTTCCCGTAGGGTGCCTCATAAATAGAACTATGCTGTCAGCAGCAACACCAATCCTGCTGCTGACATCATCCACATTTTTTATTATTTTTATTATTTTTTTTATAATTTTTTGCTATGTATCTCGAGATTTTCTCCCCAGGCCCCAACTGAAAATGGTCACCTTGTGTCCAGTCAGACTAACCCAGTAAACAAATGAAAAATAAAAATAAAATAAATAAAATTTATTGATATAGTTGAACTGTTTGTTTCTGATGCCGACCCTGTAAAAAGTATTTGAAAACATTAATTTTGAGGTGTTTAATTACATCATTCCTTATTAAAATTAAATTCTCTCTTTACAAATGTGTATGTTACTGATTTTAAACCAGCCATCATGAGCACAAGTGTTGCTGCTGCAGACATTGGTGAGATGGAACAGTGTCCACACTGCTACCGTGTCCACACCCCCTCTAATTATTTCTGTTCCAGCATCCTCTGTATTATAGTCATCCCCACAGATGGACTAAAGATGTTCATCATCTGGTGATAACTTAATAAAATTCAAAGTCTATCCCTCCCCCGTAGTGGTCCTAGAAATCGCATTCTACCTGGCCTTCCTTCTAGCATGTCCTACCATATTATTTGCTCTTTTCTCGCACTGTATCAATGCTCATTTCCTGCCCCCCACTGCATTAATTTCAACAACTGCCTGACTCCACCCATTCTTCCTCTCAGCTTATCTGGGCCCCCTCTACAGTAAAGAAGTTACCATATGTCCTAAGTGGAGTCATGCGGATTCCATTTTTGCTGGACAAGTCTTGTTGGCACCCACATTAAATAAAACTGTTACTCAACGCAAACCATATAATTACATAATAGAAATCTCAATATACCCACATAAAAGTACAATATGTTACCTACAGTTCATTCAGGTCATAAATGCAATCACTTTTGTCGCAAAAAGACTTTTCTTTGCCATAATCTCTGCCATTGTCATCTACCAATAACACTGACATTTTTTATTGCTTGCTGTCACTCCAAACAATCAAATTCATCACACATAGCAATTGATATCCTTATCACAGCAAAGCTTCTGTAGTAAATTACTGTATTTATACCCATGTATGCACAATTAGTAAATTACACCAGAGTAATGATCATTGTCTGTCATTAATAATAATTTCTACTGCTGTTGTCATGAAATCCAACCTCAAAATGACAGAAATCTTCCAAGCAGTCAATGCTTTCATAACATGCACATAATACATTTAGGTTCATTACAAATGAATAATATTTTTTTATTTTTTTCTTACTGTAGTTTGAAGTATTCTAATGTATTTTCTGCATATCTCAGCTATTAGAGAATTAATATGGTAATGCCCAACTTATTAGCGAAAATTCAGGCCATTTACATGTATTATATGCAATATTAGGCTTTGTTGTGTCTTTCGGTTTTTCCCAGTTAGGGGTCGCCACAGCGGAACTCCGGTCCGCTAATGACTGGCAGTAGATTTTTATGTGCCAAGTTGCCAGCTATGATGCACAACCTTCAACGAAGGTACGCTCATTCACGTATGTCTCCACACAGAAGACGCTCTAGCTGAGAATCGAACAGAACGTCTTACTGTGAGGTGACAATGCTACCGCAGCACCACCACCACAGTCATATGCAATATTAGACTAATTTACATTAATCTGTATGAAACATAGTAGTATGCAACTATGTCCTGAGATGTACTGGAGAATTTCAGCATTTTGCTCATTATGAATGTGTGGCCAAAGTAACGTGAACGCATTTTAGAGTGACTTTGACGCTCTATGAATGACGATCTATGGATGGTTCTGCAGCCTGTTGCCATCCCAGCTTGCCATAGGATTGCACAAATGACCCTCAACTATACAAAATTAGAACATAGTTAATTTGCAGGAACCTGAAGTGTAAGTGAAATCCTTGCTTCTCCAACAATGTGTGCCACCAGATTCAGATGCAGCACTAGGTGACCTGGGCAGTTGCCTAGGGCCCACTGGCTGGAGGGACTGCTGGAGGGCTGCTACAACATTTAATATTTTATATTTCTTCTTTATGAACACACTCTGCATATGTGGGTGTGTCTTTAGTATGAGACACACAGACCAAATTTGTGATCTTTGATCTGGTAAAACTTGAAACTCTACTTAGACCGGGATGTGTGTGTGTGTGTGTGTGTGTGTGTGTGTGTGTGTGTGTGTGTGTGTGTGTGTGTGTGTGTGTGTGTGTGTGTGTATGTATGTATATATATATAAACTGCAGGGGTACATTTTCAAGGAATGTGAGTTTCAGTGCATTTTACAAAGAATGTGAGTTTCATGCTAAGTCTGTTTTTGATGTGTAACTGTTTTGTTTAGCAAATGGTTGTGTTTGTGCTATAAAATTAACTTACCTTTGGTGAAGATGGCTGTGGGTTCTACTCCCCCTCCATATAGACAGATTACTGATATTGCATGGCCCTTTAAGGGGGAGACGTGCTTTGGCACTTGCATTAAGTTATTAGTTCTCTAGCTTGTGTACCATGTTAGGTAGGAGTTCTAATCCCACTGCAGTCAACTCATGTGTGAGTGTAGACAGAACATTATGACTCTGTATCCCACTGTCATCAAGCCAGTGGAGCACAAATATTTTATGAGAGGACTGGAAAAATGGCTAAGACCTTCACCTCACAGATGCAAGATTTAGGGTTTGATTCTGACCAGTTTGGTGATTTCTGCTTCGGCAGAAAGTGCCGTCGGGGATCTGTATGGATCCCCATTATTTACAGTTGCTTACATCTATCATAGCAACATCATGTAACTTTAATATATTTAAATTATTTCCATTACAGCCCACTCTCTATTCCACTATCAAAAAACGTCTTTTTCAAAATTTTAGCTAATGCCAATTTCCCATTATATTTTATCTCATTCAAGCTTTCAATTGAATGTTTAATTCTGAAGGCTTTTATTGTGAGTTTTATCGGAAGTTTCTGAATAAAACTAGTGAGTGGCAAGTTTTGTGTTTTGCAGCTGACATTGGATATTACTAGTGATTTGGTGGCTATATTTCTTTCATTACTAGAGAATTTGGAGGTTTTGCTGTTAAATTTAATGAAGCTGTATGTACAATGTGATTTATTAGTCCGAATCCTCCTTTTTCTATCTGAACATACAAAATTCCTCTCCTCACAGGTTTTAATCTTGATCCCCATATAAATGTAAATATAATCAATAGCAATTCCCTTTCATACTTAGATGGGATCATATATGCACTTGACAAATAGGAAATCTTACCTAACAGACCAGAGTTTATTAAATAAAACTTTTTCTTATATGGTAATTTATATGTGCTCCAAAACATACATGTGTCTCTCAGCTTTTGTATCAATTTCGGCCATCGTGTTTCCTTATTCATATTAACTCCAAAGGTTATTCCTAGAATATCTACCACTTCATCATTAAGGTGAATAACTTCTAACTCTCCCCGAAACCCAGTTGCTTTACTTTTTTCTTTATTGATGCTTAGACCAAGTATTTTTAAGTACTTATTTAATTTCCTAATTCCTTGTTCCATCAATTTCTTGTTTTTAGTAATTAAAACTATATCATCTGCATAAGTAAAAATAACTGGGACACAAATCCCATCTATTATCCTATACCTTGCTATTTTCAGTTCTCTTTTCATTGCAATTGCATTTACATTCACATTCATAACTAATGCAGATAAGGTACTGCTTGTTGGACAACCTCACCTTATCCCACACTCTAGTCTTATTTCTTTACTTATCCATCCATTTAATATATTTTAATATTATTCTCATATACTGATCTTATAAATTATATTATTTTGTTGCTTTTATATATATTTTAATATACTCCATAGTTCCCCATATCGTATTCTGTCAAATGCTTTGTTTACATCTCCAACCAATAATTCTTCCCTGTTATTCTATTAACTATTTTATAATCTATTTTATAATCGGTATTGTTTAATACTATTAGTCTCCTGTTCTTAATGTCTTCCTTCTTTCATATACATTACATGGCCCCATATCTCTTTTTTATTTATCCCTTTTTCCAACCATTCATTCAAATCTTCTACAAAATATACCTTTTGTCAAATGTTCATATTATAATACATATAATACTCCGTCGTCTTATCCCACAGCTTTCAGCTCTCCTATATTTATATATTTTTTCCAAAATCTCATTCTCATTCCTTAACTTATCTGCCTCCCATATTTGTGCTACTTTTACCTCCATCTTCTGAAATGCGTTTTATATGCTGTTCTATTACCTCAGATATTTTTTGTGCATTCCCCTTTTTTCCTGCATTGGTTTCAGGTTCGTTTAGTACCCTCTCATTTTCCCTCACCTTTTTACCCTAATATGGAGACATTTCTTTTTTTTCCCTTCTTATATAACATATTCTTAATCTTCTCTTAATTAATGTCATAGATTTCCTTCTCCTTTCTATAAAATGTTTTATTATATCTTTGACTTAACACCCTGTATTTTTGCTTTTCTTTCTCTCTTTCATCTCTTGACATTCGAGAAAACACTGTTTATGCTTCCCTTTTAAAACTTGAACAGTCAGTTTTCATAAACTGTCCTCATTTCTACATGATCTTCTCATAGTCAGTCTTTTCTCTCGTCTTCATTTAAATATTGTTCCTTCAGTCTTTTAATACTTTTACTTACACTTACTTACTCTTCCTTTCCTTTTACTTCTGTCCGTATCGCCAAATAGTCTGAGAAACCGATTTCCTTTTTCCTTTTTTATCATTTTCACAGTATCAGATATTATAAAATGATCAATCTCTGTTTTAATTTCATTTCTTTTATAAGTCCAGGGTATATTATCCCATATATATAACTTTCAGCTTTTCATTATTTCATAACTACAGTTTCCATTGTATTAGTTAGCAGAAACATATATTAAGGAGAAACATACAGTTTATTTGGTATCTGTGGTTTCCCACTGTACTCTTCCCTCATTAGACCCATTATAGAATACAATGCCCAGTTTGGTATGCACCTCTCAAGACATCTGCAACAACTGGGAAGGCCGCAGAAATACCTCAGTAAAAGAGTCACAGGCTTAAAGCAGATGCTCTGTGCTGACCACCTTAAAAAAACTCCAGCTATACTCTGTTGCATATCGTCTACTCAGAGGCGATCTCTGCTTAACATACAAGGCCATGTCAATCCCTGAGCTGTTGGACATGCTCCACTTAAAGAAATCCCAATCCCTCAGAGCCACACACTCCAGGGTTCTAAGCCTTGTCATCATAATGAACAAAACATGCTGGGGGGGGGGGGGAGTAGGTTCCTGACCGAGACTCCCCAGTCTCTGGAATAGACTGCCCATACATGTCAAGCAGAGTACCTCTTTGGCCCTCTTTAAAAGGAACATTGATGATTGGATGGGAGAAAGGAAATTCACCCCAGGGATCATGTCAGTTGCCCTGCTAGACAGGGGTCCAGGGAAGTAAATAGTGTGGGAAGAAATAGCCAGGGAATTGTTATGGCTAGGCTTCTATAGGCCCTAGGGCCGATAGCCTAGGACCAACATATGAACCTATGAACCTAATTTGAAAAGCAGAAACAGCATTGGCTGTCAACTCTAATCTGCATCTCAACTAACTGCAGTTCTTACTAGTTTTGTAAGCAGAAGCATACTTGGTATTTGAAAAGCAGAAACACAGCATTTGTTACACATTCTAGCCAGTATCTTACCTGACTGTGGTGCTACTTTAAACTGTTAGACTTAGTACATTGCTAAATTTGTCTGTAATGATCTGCCTAGGCACCATTTCCTATTCTTTGTGATTCTTTACTCTTCCCCAGACATTTACCTATGTACCTACGTATTGTACCATTTATTGTACCAACTCTCTGTCTTCTGATAATCATTCCATCACTCTCTAATATCCTCTACTCTCCTAATTGTCTCCATTTCTCCTAGAACTGTACTACTCACATTCTGCTCACACTCTCTTTTCTTCTCTTTTTGCAGTTTGCTTGGACCATCCACAAGCCTCGGGATTGCGCTCCCCCACCACAACCACCACCACTACCACATTCGGTTCTGAAGGAATTTTCAGCTAAAGCTCAAATTAGCCCTAGGAATTCTCAACTTGTAAACACACGCCTTCCAGTAGAATTAATTATTAGGTGAATGTCATTGAATTAGTTTTTAACAATTTTCTCTTACTTTGTGACCATCTTTGTGAGGCGAGCACAGCTGCATGGAGCTCCATTCAGCTTCTAACTTGGAGAGCTTTAATAAAGTTGGCCACTTGGTAGGAACATACTCTACTAATCCACCCGTCTTACCATAGCTGGGTGGAACTTTTAGTTAAAGCATACTCCCCAGTCTATATTTCCAACTTCCCACTCCCTCCTACTGAAGCTAACAACAGATTAATTATTATTGAATCTTACCTTACCTTATCTTTAGGCTAAGCTACCTTCTTGCTCAGTCAATCTCTTGCTGTTACCGATAGGTTTCTGCAGCTTTAGATTCTCTGCTGTAGCCCACTCCTTTCCCCCATTGGGCTCACTCCACTCCCCTTCCTGCCCTCAAATCCCACCCACCCCCAGTGCTCCTACACTTATAGCCCATATATCACCACCCCCTTCACAACAGCCTATTACCATCCCAAAGTCATCAGATCCACTCCCACTTCCACACCACACCCTCCACCTCACAAAAACCTCTTCTGTACACCCCACCCCTACCATGTATACTAGGACTACTACTAACGCTCACCACTCTAGCTTACACCACAACCATACACTCTAACATACCAACAAACACTACCTACCACATAACACACACCCACACCCACACACACACACACACACACACACACACACACACACACACACACACACACACACACACACACACACACACACACACACTCACACTCACACACACCTCACACAAATATAGTAATATGCTCCACGCTATTTAACAACTCATTACTCTACATACACAAAACAGCAACCACACTACCTCACAAAAGGCTAACAGTATCCAAAAACACGTAGATATAGCCTATGCCATAAAACTCACACTATTCATCACAAAATGGCTACTAATTTCAGGTACTTACACCCCAACCCACGTCCAAACAGCCCAATCCTATCCCAGAAACACAAGTCAGACCTACTTATTATCAATATAAACACACGTAGCATATCCAACAAACTACATGACTTTCATGCATTCATATCCCACTACACCCCAGACTTACCGTTACAGAGATCTGGCTAAAACCTGCCACACAAAACAAAGAAATTCTTCCCGCAGGCTATAACATCCTAAGGCAAGATAGAGGTATGAAAAACGGAGGGGAGGTGGAGTTGCAATCTTATTTAATAATAACTCAACCTGCAACCACTAAAACCCCCAGTTCCCAAATTCTCGAATGCAGAGACATTGGGCTCCGTTATGTCCCTTAAAAACAAAACGAGAATCAACATCCTCTGTAGTTATATTCCTCCAGGAAATAACACCCCATAATAGAAGGGATACTACAATGGGCCACAATCAACCTACCCAAGAAACCATCCTGCTATCAATATCCTCTGTAGTTATATTCATCCAGGAAATAACTCACCTATAATAGAAGAGATACTACAATGGGCCGCAATCAACCTACCCCAAGAAACCATCCTGCTATCAACATCCTCTGTAGTTACATTCCTCCAGGAAATAACTCACCTATAATAGAAGAGATACTACCATGGGCCACAACCAACCAACACCAAGAAACCATCCTGCTATCCACATCCTCTGTAGTTATATTCATCCAGGAAATAACTCACCTATAATAGAAGAGATACTACCATGGGCCACAATCAACCGACCCCAAGAAACCATCCTGCTATCAACATCCTCTGTAGTTATATTCATCCAGGAAATAACTTCCCTATAATAGAAGAGATACTACCATGGGCCGCAATCAACCTACCCCAAGAAACCATCCTGCTATCAACATCCTCTGTAGTTATATTCCTCCAGGAAATAACCCACCTATAATAGAAGAGATACTACAATGGGCCACAATCAACCTACCCCAAGAAACCATCCTGCTATCAACATCCTCCGTAGTTATATTCCTCCAGGAAATAACTCACCTATAATAGAAGAGATACTACCATGGGCCACAATCAACCTACACCAAGAAACCATCCTGCTATCAACACCCTCTGTAGTTATATTCATCCAGGAAATAACTCACCTATAATAGAAGAGATACTACAATGGGCCGCAATCAACCTACCCCAAGAAACCATCCTGCTATCAACATCCTCTGTAGTTATATTCCTCCAGGAAATAACTCACCTATAATAGAAGAGATACTACCATGGGCCACAATCAACCTACCCCAAGAAACCATCCTGCTATGAACATCCTCTGTAGTTACATTCATCCAGGAAATAACTCACCTATAATAGAAGAGATACTACAATGGGCCAAAATCAACCTACCGCAAGAAACCATCCTGCTATCAACATCCTCTGTAGTTATATTCATCCAGGAAATAACTCACCTATAATAGAAGAGATACTACAATGGGCCGCAATCAACCTACCCCAAGAAACCATCCTGCTATCAACATCCTCTGTAGTTATATTCATCCAGAAAGTAACTCCCCTATAATAGAAGGGATACTACCATGGGCCCCAATCAACCTACCCCAAGAAACCATCCTGCTATCAACATCCTCTGTAGTTATATTCATCCAGGAAATAACTCACCTATAATAGAAGAGATACTACAATGGGCCAAAATCAACCTACCGCAAGAAACCATCCTGCTATCAACATCCTCTGTAGTTATATTCATCCAGGAAATAACTCACCTATAATAGAAGAGATACTACAATGGGCCAAAATCAACCTACCGCAAGAAACCATCCTGCTATCAACATCCTCTGTAGTTATATTCATCCAGGAAATAACTCACCTATAACAGAAGAGATACTACAATGGGCCGCAATCAACCTACCCCAAGAAACCATCCTGCTATCAACATCCTCTGTAGTTACATTCATCCAGGAAATAACTCACCTATAATAGAAGAGATACTACAATGGGCCGCAATCAACCTACCCCAACAAACCATTATGCTATCGACATCCTCTGTAGTTATATTCCTCCAGGAAATAACCCGCCTATAATAGAAGAGATACTACAATGGGCCACAATCAACCTACCCCAAGAAACCATCCTGCTATCAACATCCTCTGTAGTTACATTCCTCCAGGAAGTAACCCACCTATAATAGAAGGGATACTACAATGGGCCACAATCATCCTACCCCAAGAAACCATCCTGCTATCAACATCCTCTGTAGTTATATTCCTCCAGGAAATAACTCACCTATAACAGAAGAGATACTACAATGGGCCACAATCAACCGACCCCAAGAAACCATCCTGCTATCAACATCCTCTGTAGTTATATTCATCGAGGAAATAACTTACCTATAATAGAAGAGATACTACCATGGGCCGCAATCAACCTACCCCAAGAAACCATCCTGCTATCAACATCCTCTGTAGTTATATTCATCCAGGAAATAACTCACCTATAATAGAAGAGATACTACCATGGGCCACAATCAACCTACACCAAGAAACCATCCTGCTATCAACACCCTCTGTAGTTATATTCATCCAGGAAATAACTCACCTATAACAGAAGAGATACTACAATGGGCCAAAATCAACCTACCGCAAGAAACCATCCTGCTATCAACATCCTCTGTAGTTATATTCATCCAGGAAATAACTCACCTATAACAGAAGAGATACTACAATGGGCCAAAATCAACCTACCGCAAGAAACCATCCTGCTATCAACATCCTCTGTAGTTGTATTCATCCAGGAAATAACTCACCTATAATAGAAGAGATACTACAATGGGCCAAAATCAACCTACCGCAAGAAACCATCCTGCTATCAACATCCTCTGTAGATATATTCATCCAGGAAATAACTCACCTATAATAGAAGAGATACTACAATGGGCCGCAATCAACCTACCCCAAGAAACCATCCTGCTATCAACATCCTCTGTAGTTACATTCATCCAGGAAATAACTCACCTATAATAGAAGAGATACTACAATGGGCCACAATCAACCTACCCCAACAAACCATCCTGCTATCAACATCCTCTGTAGTTATATTCCTCCAGGAAATAACCCACCTATAATAGAAGAGATACTACAATGGGCCACAATCAACCTACACCAAGAAACCATCCTGCTATCAACATCCTCAGTAGTTATATTCCTCCAGGAAATAACTCACCTATAATAGAAGAGATACTACAATGGGCCACAATCAACCTACCCCAAGAAACCATCCTGCTATCAACATCCTCTGTAGTTACATTCATCCAGGAAATAACTTCCCTATAATAGAAGAGATACTACAATGGGCCGCAATCAACCTACCCCAAGAAACCATCCTGCTATCAACATCCTCTGTAGTTACATTCCTCCAGGAAGTAACCCACCTATAATAGAAGGGATACTACAATGGGCCACAATCATCCTACCCCAAGAAACCATCCTGCTATCAACATCCTCTGTAGTTATATTCATCCAGGAAATAACTCACCTATAATAGAAGAGATACTACCATGGGCCACAATCAACCGACCCCAAGAAACCATCCTGCTATCAACATCCTCTGTAGTTATATTCATCCAGGAAATAACTTACCTATAATAGAAGAGATACTTCAATGGGCCGCAATCAACCTACCCCAAGAAACCATCCTGCTATCAACATCCTCTGTAGTTATATTCATCCAGGAAATAACTCACCTATAATAGAAAAGATACTACCATGGGCCATAATCAACCTACACCAAGAAACCATCCTGCTATCAACACCCTCTGTAGTTATATTCATCCAGGAAATAACTCACCTATAATAGAAGAGATACTACAATGGGCCGCAATCAACCTACCCCAAGAAACCATCCTGCTATCAACATCCTCTGTAGTTATATTCCTCCAGGAAATAACTCACCTATAATAGAAGAGATACTACCATGGGCCACAACCAACCAACACCAAGAAACCATCCTGCTATCCACATCCTAGGTTCATAGGTTCATAGGTCTATACTAGGCTATCTGCCCTATGGCATTTATAAGCCTAGCCCAAATTATTGTGGCTTACGCCACCCCTTATATGAAAAAATACTGTGCCCATTAGTTTGTTGTGCCTCTGTCCAGCAGTGACCCAGAGATGATTCCCGGGGTAAACCTACGATCTCCCATCCACAGGTCTAGATTTCTCTTGAACAGAGTCAGCGAGGTGCTCTGCCTCACATGGACCGGGATTTTATTCCACAGCATAGGGAGTCTCTGAGTGATAAATCTATCCCTCCAGCACGTCCTATTTATATCCGTGCTAAGGTTTAAGTCGCTTGCTCTAGTGGTTTTGGTGGATTTGGATTTTTGAGGTGGAGCATGTCCATTAATTCGGGTTGGACATGGCCTTGTATGTCAGGCACATGTCACCTCTGAGCAGACGGTATGCGACTGAATAGAGCTGGAGTTTCTTCAATCTGGCAGCATATGACAGATTTTGGAGTCCCTTTATCCTTTTGGTGAGGAACTTTGGGGTCTCTCCAATTGCTGCAGATGTCGGGTGAGATACATCCCGAATGGGGCATTGTACTCGATCATTGGTCTGATAAGTGAAGAGTACAGGGGAACAATGACCTCACTAGATCTGGATGTGAATCCCTTCATGATCAGGTGGGCAATGTAGAAGGTCTTTCTAACCACTTTAGCAATGTGAGTGTCAAAGAAAGGCCACTGTCAACCTGGGTCCCCAGGTCCCTGATAACCTCTTCTGTGCTTAGTGGATTGCCACCTATATGGTAGCTTGGGGTTACCTTGTTTTTCCCAAGGGTATGACTATACATTTTTGGCGTTTAACTTCAGGCCATGGCTCTGCCACCAGCTATCTGTTTCCGTGAGTCCCTTCTGAAGGATATCAGTGTCCGATGCACTTTCCACTATGGCCAGTTTGCAGTCATCTGCAAACTTTGTCAGCCAAAGTCCTCCCATGTTGGCCTGTACTTCTGAGAAGTAGATGCCAAACAATAGGGGCCAAGGACCGAGCCCTGTGGGACACCACTTGTGACCGGCTTGGAGTCTGACACAGCCAGCAACTCTAACCCTGTGGGTTCTGTCCTTAAGCCAGTTTGCAACCCATCTTGTGACATATGGGTTTACATTTAAGCTGGTAGTTTTTCTACAATACCAGTGGGGTATTGTGTCGAAAGCCTTGCAAGGTCAAGGTAGGCTGTATGGACTGCCTTTCCTCATCAATGGCCTTGGTGACTATTTCAAGAAGTCGACCAAGTTCAAAAGGCATGATCTTCCCTTGACAAAGCCAAACTGGGTCGGGTCCAATGTCTGCAAGTCCCCTATATCTTTGTTTATGAGCTCCATTATGATCCTCTCCATAGCTTTGCAGACTAGACTTGTTAAGCTTATGGGCGTAATTACCAGGGTCCGTGAGAGGCGCCACCTTTGTGGAGTGGGACCACAGTTGCCGTGACGCCACTCCTTGGGCACGTATCCTGTGGTAAGGCTGAGATTAAACAGCTGCCTTATGTGCGGGTTTAATTCCTCATTTAGCTCGTGTAGCACACAGCCGGGGACACCATCCGGTCCCATTGATGCTGTGTTTTTAGCTTTAGAGAGAGCAGCTTTCACCTGCGCATTTGAGATGTCCGGGAGGCTACACTGGTCTGGGATAGTTATCTCTCCTTTACGGGGGGAGGGGGGGGTGAAGTTTGCACTGAACCTGTCTGCCAGTATGTTGGCAATGTCTGTGGGTTCAGTGATTTTTGTATCATTTTGGACTAATTCTGAGCATATCTGTGAGTTTCCACCCAGGTTCCTAACATAGCTGAAAAAGGCTTTATGATTGTCCTTTGAATCCATGGCAATTTTTCTCTCAAAATTGGCCTTAGTTGATTTTATGAGTGCTCGTATTTTTTTACTAATAATGATCAGGGGTGACTTCCCTTTTATGGATTTTGTTCTATCATGTAATAGCTGTAGTTCTATCATGTAATAGCTGTAGTTATATTCATCCAGGAAATAACTCACCTATAATAGAAGAGATACTACCATGGGCCACAATCAACCTACCCCAAGAAACCATCCTGCTATGAACACCCTCTGTTGTTATATTCCTCCAGGAAATAACTCACCTATAATAGAAGAGATACTACAATGGGCCAAAATCAACCTACCGCAAGAAACCATCCTGCTATCAACATCCTCTGTAGTTATATTCATCCAGGAAATAACTCACCTATAATAGAAGAGATACTACAATGGGCCAAAATCAACCTACCGCAAGAAACCATCCTGCTATCAACATCCTCTGTAGTTATATTCATCCAGGAAATAACTCACCTATAACAGAAGAGATACTACAATGGGCCAAAATCAACCTACCGCAAGAAACCATCCTGCTATCAACATCCTCTGTAGTTATATTCATCCAGAAAGTAACTCCCCTATAATAGAAGGGATACTACCATGGGCCCCAATCAACCTACCCCAAGAAACCATCCTGCTATCAACATCCTCTGTAGTTATATTCATCCAGGAAATAACTCACCTATAATAGAAGAGATACTACAATGGGCCAAAATCAACCTACCGGAAGAAACCATCCTGTTATCAACATCCTCTATAGTTATATTCATCCAGGAAATAACTCACCTATAATAGAAGAGATACTACAATGGGCCGCAATCAACCTACCCCAACAAACCATCCTGCTATCAACATCCTCTGTAGTTATATTCCTCCAGGAAATAACCCACCTATAATAGAAGAGATACTACAATGGGCCACAATCAACCTACACCAAGAAACCATCCTGCTATCAACATCCTCCGTAGTTATATTCCTCCAGGAAATAACTCACCTATAATAGAAGAGATACTACAATGGGCCACAATCAACCTACCCCAAGAAACCATCCTGCTATCAACATCCTCTGTAGTTACATTCATCCAGGAAATAACTCACCTATAATAGAAGAGATACTACAATGGGCCGCAATCATCCTACCCCAAGAAACCATTTTGCTATCAACATCCTCTGTAGTTATATTCCTCCAGGAAATAACTCACCTATAATAGAAGAGATACTACAATGGGCCACAGTCAACCTACCCCAGGAAACCATCCTGCTATCAACATCCTCTGTAGTTATATTCCTCCAGGAAATAACTCACCTATAATAGAAGAGATACTACAATGGGCCGCAATCATCCTACCCAAAGAAACCATCCTGCTATCAACATCCTCTGTAGTTATATTCCTCCAGGAAATAACTCACCTATAATAGAAGAGATACTACACCGGGCCACAATCAACCTACCCCAAGAAACCATCCTGCTATCAACATCCTCTGAAATTTC